>NC_053160.1:118070702-118370702 GCF_016835505.1 Polypterus senegalus | reverse complement strand
TTACTGGGGTTTAAGTGAGTAACAAGTCCACAAGTCATGCAATAATAGGACTAGTCACAATAGCTATAGTTTAAAAGGAAAGGTTTGTTCATTACTGCAGCAAATTTATATTCCAAGGGGTGGAAACTGAACAAACCAGTTAGGAATGCCAAAATAAGGGGATTATTTTGGGCTCATAAAGTATACATTCTGGGTATTAATTAATTAAGTGGGATAATTAATATAATTAATAATATTAAGGAAAATGTATACTAAGAAAATTGGTGAACTTTTCAGGAAAGCAGGTGCAGCTGATACATTTGCAAGACATATGGGCTCCGATGTTTAGGTATAGTCTAATTGGGAAAATATGGAAGCCCTGCTGAGATTGTCGGCTGTGGTACAGGCACAGGACCAGTGGGCCAATTCTGAACTGAGGTGTTTAGCACAATGAGTATGCATATGGTGAGCAAACAACTCTAGGGGTGGCCTACGGGGGGAATGATGAGAGTTGCAAGCTTTGATGTCTCATGGTGGTGATGCCAGCCTATACTGGTAAAGGCTGATGGCAGTCAAGAGTTGCACCATGGGTAGGAAAGCACAAGAGGCAACTAAGTCAACCCCAAATGTGTGCAGAGGGGCCACAAATGTTGGTTTGTGAACAGTTTATGCAGTGGCACATGGCTGTCACTTGGGCAGAAGTGGTTGTACTGGCACCTGTGGCATGTTACCTTTCAAATTTTGATGTTAATTGTACAGCTGCATATGCTTAAACAGATAGTTTGGGACAGGGGTCTAATTAGCAGTTAGACAGAGAACAAGTACAGATTAAAAATTCACACAATAGACTCAATTGTAGTGGGCTAGTTTAGTGGAAGGTGTGGACTTGTCTCATTTTGAACCACCAGATCTGATGACATATGGAGACTGCAGAAAGAGTTGACGCAAGCTGGAGCAGATACAAGTCATCGGAGCGCTTCCAAGTTCTTCAGATTGTCTTTGAAATAAAGAAGATATGTAATGGACAAATGGTCACGGACAACTTTTAACACTGGGAGAGCAAATACTGCAAATCAATGCACAAGTTATGCATCAGACTCTTGAAACAATTTAAAGACATTGTGTATAAAGACACTGTACAAAACATTCATCGGGTGGAGTGTTGTGATGTAGGATTTTGCATATAACTTGATAAATGTTTTGTATGTCTTTATTTATAATTTAGGCAAACCAATGTAATTTAGTGGTACCTTGGTGAGAGGCATTCTTGTTTATCCCCCCATGTTTACGACTTTTCTTTGTAATTTTACGACAGGATTTGGGGATGTGTCTTAAACCAGTTTGATGAGCATTTCTTTGCTAAAGTCTTTTCTCCCATCCCCCACACAAAGCCAGGTTAGTGTAATATATGGTCTTGGGGGGCAGGAGATAAGATGTTCTATTTCACCCATTGGTCTGAGGTATGGCTGTTTGGAATTGGCTAGTCTCAGAGGCCTTTAAGTACCATGATGTCCTATTGGTTCTAGGAATTGGAGAGAACATCTATAAATGTACTTGCTCAACCACATTCTCTCTCTCTGACTGACTCACATATGAAGAAGCATCTCTCTGACTGACCCACATATGAAGAAGCATCTCTCTTGCTAACCTGTGATGATGAAGACAACACAATGAAGAGCACAGCTCAGCAGCCATATTGAACAGACATGTGGCTGAAAGCTGAGCACCAACGATGCCTTAACTAGAGACATTTTAAGTAACTGCAAGTCTGTGTGCCACCTGAATTACACATCACCATTTTATCAGGTTGTATGGTTGCCAATATTCAAATGTACTTTGCATTTTGTTATTATTTATGAATATTATCAGTAATACATTATTTTATGTGTAACTTAACTCCTGCTTGTCTTTTTACTACATCTAATTGCCTGAGGTTATAGATATAGAAGGAAGGTGGGGATAAATTATATACAGTGGTAAGTCTGTGAGATTAGGCATTCTAAGGCTACATATTAATAATACAATAGGGGAAAGTAGAGCAATACATATATTACTCTACCAAGATAAAACACAGATAAAAGCTAATTTATTATGCTAAATAATGTATCCCCCTCACATACCTCAGAAAGTGATATTTGGGCACAATGTGTTTCAAACTGTTTAATCCTTGCCAGTTTTTAAATCTTTCACTTGAAATTATACAATAAATACCAGTAGAATGTGAAAAATGTTCTGTTGTGTAATATAATGTTTGGTTTGCTCCTCTACTTTCGGAATCTCGTTTATAAATTTTCATATTTCTATGTTTTTGTAGTGTTAGAATTTCTTTCTGCTTTGCACTGATCGGATGGCATCCAATTTCATTGTACTTGTGCAACGACAATAAAGATATTCAATTCAAATTTTTCTGAGATAAGATTTTTTTCTATAAAGCTGTAGTGACTGTTATTTATTTAAATACTGCTATTTGTGATGTGGGGGAAAAGTGAAACAACTGGAGAGGTAAAACCCCAATTCTAAAATAGTTGGGACACTGTATTAAATTTAAATAAAAACAGAATGCAATGATTTGCAAATGCCATAAACCCACATTTTATTCACAATAGAACATAGAAAGCGTATCAGATGTTTAAAGTGAGAAAATGTACAATTTTAAGAAGAGAATAAGGTCTTTTTGAATTTGAAAATTGGGACAGGTCAATGTTAACCACTGTGTAGCACCCCCTTTTATTTTAACAACAGTCTGCAAATGTCTGGGAACTGAGGAGACCAATTGACAGACTTTTTGGAGAGGAATGTTGTTCCATTTTTGTATGATATAGGATTCTAGCTGCTCAAAAGTCCTGCATCTTTTTTGTCATATTTTTCGTTTCATCTTTTCAATTGGTGAAAGGTCTGAACTGCAGACAGGCCTGTTCAGCACATGGACTCTTCTACTATAATGCCATGCTGTTGTTATAGATGCAATATGCGGTTTAGCATTGTCTTACTGAAATATACAAGGCCTTCTCTGAAAAAGACATCATCTTAATGGCAGCATATGTTGATCTTAAACCTGTCTAGACCTTTCAGCAATGTTGGTGCCTTTCCAGATGTGCAGGCTGCCCATTCCATAGACACTAATGCAGCCCCATACTGTAAGAGATGCAAACCTTTCAAATGAGTGCTAATAACAGGCTGGGTGGTTCCTCTTACTCATCCATGTTTTCCAAAAAGAATTTAAAATTTTGAATCGTCTGACCACAGAACAGTTTTCCACTTTGCCTCAGTCCATTTTAAATGAGCTTTGGCCCAGAAAAAACACTGGCCTTTCTGGATCATGTTCACATATGGCAGTGGTGGCGAACCTATGGCACGCGTGCCAAAGGGGGCACTCAGAGCCCTCTCAGTGGGCACGTGCCGTCGCCCGAGCACAGAGTTCGTTACTATAAAGCCAGAGGAATGCGGGGCCGGGCTGCTCCCTCACGCTCCCCTCTTCACGCGCGGAGGACTTCTCTCACATCACCCGCCCTCTGCCCAGCAGCCCAATGGAGCGCTTCCTCCCTCTCCTGTGTGGGGTAAGGCGGGCGGCACACATGCTGCTTGAGGGTGCGGCACGGACTGCAACCTTTTGAGTCTGTGATTCCGTGGTGGGGTTGGAGGGGATGTGGTATAGCGGGTCCACAGCTCAAAATTGAAAAGGCCAGTTTTAACAGATAATTGCCGCACTCGCGGCTTAAAGGGTTTTATGGTAGAGTGGCCGGAGCAGTTTCCGGGAGCTTTGTGATGCGGGCAGTCCTCGCTTAAGCGCACAAGTGAGGAGTCGTCCGCATCTGTAATTATTGCCGGGAGTTGCTAATCGCCACACCTGATCCACGACCCCGTAATATATAATGAAAGCTTTGGGGGCGGAGCTTAATAGGGAAGACCTGCGTGAAACAGTTGAGAGGATCGAAGGGATGACAAAGGACAGCACAGTTAGTTATGAAAATGAAATCCTTAAAGTGTGGAATTCTCTGCCAAATAATCGTAAGTCAATGAAGGCACTTGAGATTGCTTTCCTTACTTTGTTTGGAACATCTTATGCTTGTGTGCAGCTGTTTTCAGCTTTGAATTAAATCAAATCTGACACTAGAAACAGACTAACAGATGACCTGAGTGCTGCATGTGTTGCTCTCAAACTTACAAAGTATGAGCCAAGGTTAGACAAATTATCAGCATGCATACAACAGGAAAAAGCACATTAATTGTTCAAAAGCATACCGAATGCAAACTTTAACCTTTCAACAAAAAGTTGTTTGTATCATTGAAAGCTCTGTTATTATGTTTTTCTTTTAAGACAAAAGATGTTAATGTATGAGTTGCTTTTCTAAACTAAAAGCTCAGTAGATAGACAGACAGAGCATCAGTATTGGCAGTTCAGTCCAATTTATCATCCAGCTGCACTCCCAGGTATTTATAGGTCTGTACCCTCTGCACACACTCACCTCTGATGATCACGGGGTCCATGAGGGGCCTGGGCCTCCTAAAATCCACCATCAGCTCCTTGGTTATGCTGGTGTTCAGTTTTAGGTGGTATTCAGGTTAAATTGCCATGTTGGCACTTTGCGATAAATAAGTGGGTTTTGGATTGCAGTTTAGGCACTTGGTTTCTAAATGGTTCGCCATCACTGACATATGGCTTCTTCTTTGCATGATAGAGCATTAACCTCCATTTGTGGAAGACTCAGTATTCAAAGAGAATGATTTGTGGAAGTGTTCCTGAGACCATGCATTGATTTTCATGACAGAATCATACCTGTTTTTAATGCAGTGTCGCCTGAAGATCACGGGGATCCAATATTGTTTTTCAGCCTTGCCCTTTGCACACAGAGATTTCTCCAGATCATATGAATCTTTTGATGATATTATTTACTGTAAATGATGATATTCAAAGTCTTTGCAATTTTACATTATTGAAATGTAAATTGGTCCACAATTTGTAGATGCAGTTTTTTGTAGATCGGTGAACCTCTGCCCATCTTTACTTCAGACAGCCTCTCTAAGATGCTCTTTTAATACCCAATCATGTTTCCAATGAACCTAATTAGTTGCAAAATGTTCCTCCAGCTGTTTCTTTAACGCATCACTTACTTTTCCAGCCTTTTGTTGCCACCGTCCTAGCTTTTTTGAGACATGTCGCTGCCTTCAAATTCAAAATGAGCTAATATTTTTCATGAAATAGTAAAATGCCTCACCTTCAGCATTTCATATGTTTTCTGTGTTCTGTTTAGAATAAAATATGGCTTTATGAGATTTGCAAATCATTGCATTCTGTTTTTATTTACATTTTACACAACATCCCAACATTTTTGGTGGTTGTAAAACATGTAACCTCCAAGCCTGGAAATCTGTTTAGAAAACTTCAGTACAAAAGTATATTTCACACATACTACAGAGAAATTCCCAGGTTAACTATCTCAGTAGTCAAATAGTAATTGCTCATTCACATATGTCTGGATGACCTAATATTTCTGTAGGTTGAAAAAGTTACATAAAAATTTTAGGTCAGAATATAAACAGTCTGCAGATGATATCAAAGTAGGTGGATAGGTAGATAATACAGAATTAGCTAATCTGTTACAGCGATACCAGGACAACATACAGGCTGGGCAGATCTGTAGCAGATGAAATTTAATGTAAGTAAATGTAAAGTATTCTAAATAGGAAGTAGAAATGTTACATGTTAGGGCTGGAACTTGAAAGGGATGAAGTACACTTTATAAGAAGGATCTATATCAAGACATTGAACAGCAGAGATTAAGAAAGCTAGTAGAATGTTAGGGGAAGTCAAGGGGAGTTATATAATGTGTTATATAATGCACTAGTGAGGCCTGCCTCATCTGGAGTTATGTATATATTTTTGGTCTCCATATTACAATATAAAAGGTATTATAACAATGAGAAAGGTCAGAGGAAAGCAACTAGGCTGATTCCTGAACCAAAGAAAGATAAAAACAGTAGAACTGTTTGAATTAAAGCAAACAAAAGTGATTAAGTAAGTCACGGTGGGTTCAGGTGATGTGGCATATAGGGTACTGGTGAGGACAGGCTTAATTTTTTTTTATTTCACATGCTATTTTAATGCGGGATGGGTTTCATCTAATACAATAAGACAGAATAGAAAAGGTTAGAGGAGGAATGGAATTCTATATGAATAAGCAATGGTAAAAAAAGTTAGCACATTACAATTAGAACTAAACTTTGTAATCCAATCTGAATTTGTCAGTATTACTGCCTAGGGAGAGGCAGAACCTACATCATCTTTATTAACTCAACAGAAATAATTCAGTTTGTTACTAACACTAAGGACGAATCATTTTGACCCTAGAATGGTTGTGACTTCAACCAAGGGAACTTTGGAAGGAACATATTTTATTAGCATTTTCCATATATGGACGAAAGAAGCAGGACCTGCACTATGCAAATATTAATGTCTTTAAATGTAAACCTGTAAGACAACTGAGAAGATCTGACTACATCTTATTCTCAATTACAAACCTGTTATCAGACAATGGCAGCCCTCATAATATCCAAGCCAGCTGTTCTTGTGTGTGTTTGAGGGGTTTGTGTTCTGTTATAATATTTATATTTTTCATGAGCTTCTGTAAAGTTTTAAATTTTCGTTGGAAACAAATAAAGAATTATCTAACTATCTATTGTAGCAGTAGGGGGCACTACTACTACTCACTCCCTTGAACTCTCAGGTACCACGCCAAACACCAGGTAAAAGTGCTATAATTATTCTTGTTATTCCAATAATTACGTGCACCAAGCACCCTCCACTCCTCACTATTCATAAATAACAATAATCACAATAAATCAATCCTCCACTCCCAGACGTGTTGCCCTCCTACCACCCAGCTCAGCTCATTGTCTGGGAGTTCCCATGGTCCTTTTATAGTTCCTGACCCGGAAGTGTTCTCATCCTTTAGTCCATAATTCCTTATCATTTCCAGGTCAGATAAAAGTCATTTTCTCTCATCCCGGAAGTACATCATTCCTTTCGTTCATATGACTTGGAAGCACTTCCGGGGCATAGGGCAAATAACACTCCCCAAGCCTCCCTATAGCGGCTCCTGGTGGCCCCCATGGTATCCAGCAGGGCTGTCCATAAAAACTACAATGTCCATGAGGCTCCGCTGGAATTCGGAGACCTTCCATGCCGCTGTGAGAGCTCCCTCTGGTGGCCTGGAGGTATTGGCCAGGATACAAAGCCGGCCATGGACCACACTATCTATCTATCTATCTATCTATCTATCTATCTATCTATCTATCTATCTATCTATCTATCTATCTATTGTGACAGATTAAGGGTATTGCTCGCACCCTTGTACCTTCAGACCACACGTCAGACACCAGATAAAAATCCAATAATTATTTATTATAATAATAATTGTGCACAAAGCACCACCACTCCACTATTCTTCAATAAACAATAACCAATAAATCACAATCCTCCACTCCCAGACGCTTAGCCACCCTGCCTCCCAACTCAGCTCATTGTCTGGGAGCTCCCACAGTCCTTTTATATTCCCTGACCCGGAGGTGTTCCTGCCCAACAGTCCACAAGTCCTTATTCCTTCCGGGTCAGGGTAAATAGTCCCTTTCTTCAACCCGGAGCACGTCGTTTCTTCCTGTCACGTGACCGTGACGCACTCCGGTCATAGGGCACATAAGAGCCTGCTGAGCCCCCCTACAGCGACGTCTGGTGGCCCCAAGGTATCCAGCAGGGCTGTGTACAAACACTACATAGTCCATGATGCCCTGCTGGAACTCGGGGCATGATCATGCTGTCGGGAGAGCTCCTCCTGGCGGCCTGGGGTTGAGGGCCGGAGTGAAATGCCGGCAATCCACCACACTATCTATCTATCTATCTATCTATCTATCTATCTATCTATCTATCTATCTATCTATCTATCTATCTATCTATCTATGACATGATTAAAGTGTTTAAAATTATAAAATTAATTACTACAGTGATACCAACAATTAAAAGGAATTTGTCAACACGAACACCTGGACACAGATGGATACATTTTAAGGGAAAGTTTATTGAAGTAGGCCTTGGTTTGCCTGAAAAATAAATGTAATAGGAAAGTTCCTGTCAACATTAAATCAATTTACAGTTGCCAAATTTCTATGAATAAAAACATCAATACACTTATAGCAGTTTTGCCTGATTATAAACAGTGTACTGTTTAATCTACCTTATATATATATTGTGTTTAGGTTGTTAAGCATTATAAGGTTTGTCTATGCTATAATATAATGTTGTATAATCTTAAAATATATAGTTTGTTATTTTGAATAATTTCCCAGCATACTAGGATCTGTGTGTTGTTTGTGGGGATTTTGCAATGAAGTAGTGTTGGCCACTCAGCTCCGTCTTTACTCTTTTCTTCTCTCGAGAAGAAACTTAGTGCATTAGAATCAATTGCTGCTAAGAAAGCCTTAGTCATCTGTTGGAGGACTGTCGACCCTCTTCCCCATTTGCAAATCTGCTTTCTTCCATCCCTGCAGTAAGAATTAATTGGTCATCTGGTTCAAATATTCAGATGTGACACTATTATGTTGAGCTCATGAGGAATCAGATAGAGGTTGCTTTTGATTGACCTTTACTTCCTTAACTCTTTCATGCTCATAAATTGTAGAAGGGGTGGTTCTCTTTTCTGTTATGTTTAAACATCTGAAGTCAGTATTGTCTTCTGAATACTCTCAGCAAATGAAGAATTTTGCAAGAAACAAGTTATTGAAATGATTAAGAAAAATCAACAAATCACTCATATGGAAAATGCTGTCAAGAGTGGTATTTCAATTAAAGCAGAGCAAAGATAAATGTTAAAAGACTTGGCATTTGCAAGCAGTTTTTGTTGTGCTATGAGAATAAGAATAAGGGATTTCTTCATAACATATTCATACCAAAAAAGAAATCATCACAAAGGTTCACTTGGAAAAAAAAAGTAAAAATAAACGTTTTGGCATCCAATCTGTTGTTATAATTTGGAGTCCCAAACATGGCAGATAAGGTGAGGCCTCCAAACAAGTTCAGCAAAAGGCAGGCCAGAACCTTCACAGGCCCACCCATAAGAGGCACCCAGAACTCTACCTGCAGGCTACATACAGCCTGAGTAGGCCCTAAAATGGACAGCTGGCCTTGAAAGTTCAAAAAGACTGTTATATAATAGACTGCAATATAGAAAAACATCTTACAAGAGAGGTTAATCCATGAAAACTCAGCTATGTAAAGGCAATCCTAAATTATAATCTATATAAATTGAGGTTTTTATTCATAAAATACAAAAATACAAGCAAAATACTCAAAATAGCAAAAAGGTTGTAACCAAAAAGTCAATCCAAAGCAAACACGTCCAAATACATAATCTCTTAGCAAAAAAAAAAAATATCACCATTAAACTCCTTCACTCTACTGATTTTAGCTTCTTCTTCTTCTTGTTTTACTGTTAGTTCGCAAACAACAGTTTGGTGTGTTACCGGCACCATCTAGTATGGAGTGTGGATCAGAATAGTCTCAGAACTATATCCTCTCACTCAACCTAGTATCCTTTAAAAATTGTAATAGACAACAATAGCATGCATCCCCCGATTTCTTCTGCAAAATATCATCCAAGATAAGATTCACTTTCAGGTCCTTGAGGTTTTCAAGCAAAATTTTCCTGTCCTTCTCATATCTCTGAAATTGTAATATCACATGTTCTACTGTTTCTACCTTTCCACAATATCCACATAAGTTGGTATGATGTTCCCCTATCCTATAAAGTGACTTATTTAAACCACTATGTCTAAATCTAAGTCTTGTTATCAATCGTTGATCATTTCAATTTCTCCCTGTACATCTCATTTCTCCCATTTTCCTCTGAACTCTGTAATACCACCATCCTTTCTTTTCTTCCTCCTAATGTTTTTGCCACCTTTCTTTCATCATTTATTTAACAATACTTCTCACTTCATATTTACTCAGACCAACTACAAAACTGTTATTTGTTTGTATTTTGTAGATTCTGCTATTTCATTACCTATAATACCCTTATGAGCTGCTGTGCATAAAAAGGTTACAGTGAGACCCATCATTTGAATTCTGGATAATGTTTGTTGAATTTTAATCAAAATGTCTGGCCTTCTCTCAAAGCACCTGTATTAAATAGAGATGAACTTGAATGTGAACAAATTAGAGAATAACTTCATCAATCCATTGAACTGCTATCAGTAATGCAATAATTTCTCCTACATAGACTGATATCCCATTACTGACCCTTTAACCCATACATAGATATAACTATGGGACAATGAGTGTTACTTATATTGTATTGTCAGTATCCTTTGATGCATCTGTATGTATCTGTACATAGCTGTGATACTTGTCAATGTATTCATGTACAGTATATGCACTGAAATTAACTTTTCTTTATTCTTCTTCTTTTTGTCTAGAAGTGCAAAATCTACAAGCACATCTGGAAGTAAGCAAGGATGTATTGCTGGCAATGGTATTGTTGGAGTAATATCTAATTTAATTATATTGTGAGTTCTTTTGCTTTCTGTGCCACTTCCCACTCAAAACTTTTCATTTTGTTCCTGTCCTTCTCCCAGCAAAGTTTCAATGTTTCTTTAGTTAGATGATCTAGACTATATCCTGTAAACTAACAAAGTAAGTCATTTACAATTGTTCTCTTCTAATTTCTAAAAGCACTATCCCCATCTCCACTTGCATTGCTGCTGTCGTACACAATCTCAAAATCTGATATTGAATATGGTCTAGTTTTTTTGAATGTTGTATTAGAAGCTGTGCTGTATGCCATACTACCATAATCTATTATTGGTCTAATTAATCCAGTGTATATTGCTTTCAAAGCTACTGCTTTTAGCTTACTCAGCTCTGGTCTTAAATACCTAGAATGAGGGCTCAGAAATAGTGATGTCAGGGTGGCCCTGCCTCTAAGGGATCCACCCATGACACACAAGGAATAGTAGCAAAATTAAAGGTGCAATAGAAAATTATGAACATAATATGAACATAATTATGAACATAAAAAACATAACACATTTAAAAATGATTGTTCAAAAATGACAAGTAAAACATAAAATATACATACATAAAGACCCTTAGATAACAACTATTGCAGCAAAGTTTTAGGATGTGTGTGGTTAATCCGTTCATGAATGTTTAAAAAGTCAAAACACATGAATTAAATTCTCTGCTTCTACAAAAGGCTGAATTTGAAGTCAGCAATGCATAGGCAAGATGTTACAGTATGTCGCTGGGCTAAACCCAGTAAATTATTAGCACATAGCCTTGGCAGAGGTGAATATAAAAATAAATTAGGCTAAATTAGGCTATTACAATATTACTGAAATTAATAAATGATTCTTTACGTTAAATTCAAAGCTTTTTTATTTTAGAAAACTCAAAACAATTCTCTCTTGAATATTAATTCTTTTCCAAAATGTTCAACCTAACTAACTTCCAGCAAAACTAAAAATGAATTGGCAGGTCACGACGATAAGGAAAGCGACTAGGAGATACAATGCAATTTATTTTTGAATAGCCCAAAATCACACAAGGTGTGCCGCAATGGGCTTTAACAGGCCCTGCCGCCCAGCTTTGACTCTCTAAGAAGCAAATGAACAATTCCCAAAAAAACCCCAGTAGGTAAAAAAATGGAAGAAACCTCAGGAAAGGCAGTTCAAAGAGAGACCCCTTTCCAGGTAGGTTGGGAGTACAGTGGGTGTCAAAAAGAAGGGGGTCAATACAATACAATACACAGAACAGAACAAATTCTCAATACAGTATAAAAATATAAATTTTAGAAGTATATAGCAGAATTTAACAGTGGATGATGTCACATAATATGATTTGGATTTGTTTAGAGTCCTGGAGACCTCATCCATTAAGCTGCGTCCCCCATTTGGCCATTCCACGGCTGGAACAGTGCTGGGCCAGCCAATCCGATGAAAGGACCTCTCTTTCCCATGATGAATGAATATGAGATGAATATTAAGAAACTAAGCAGAGGTCAAAATCAGAACCACTAATGATCATGTGACTAAAGTCAATATGTAAACCAGAAACAAAGTCAAAGAACCTTACCAGATGTTTTTTTGACCTAAATCTATTTTAAAAAAGCTCATAAAAGGTTACAATTTTGAATCTACCAACTTGGACAAAGACTAAACACACAATGGCTGCTTAAATAATGTTGCACCTATGACTGCACACCACAGCGTTGTAGTAACATGACCCTAACAACTAACACCAAAATCTTAGCAATAGAATCTCAAAATGAAGGTACACATTGAAAAATAGAATTTTACATTTAAAAAATATAATCATAAAAAATAGACATCTTAGAATAAAATGAAAAGGAAACTACAATCAGCAGTTCTGAGCAAAAAAAAAAAAGTTGCAAAGAAGTTTATTAATCCAAGGAAAAAACAGGTTTCTATAATTCAAATAAACTTTTACAAAGAAGAGGTTTCCCTATTTAATTTCAGCAATTTAAGGAGGGAAATCTAGGATGCCTTGGGCTGTCTGACCAAAGGGAGATCACCAGCCCATGACAACCTTCTGCTATAGCTTCTGTTCACCTTTTGGAAGCAATTATCTAGCTCACTTTTTTGTATTGTTAAATTTACAATTTTATTGAAAGAGTTCGCTGAGTGTTCAAAGTATACGTAATATCTTAGATGAACTCAAATGTCAAGAGACTGATCAGACTGGTTTTACTTGTGCCCAGCATGATAAAAACAACATTCATTGCTTTCTTCATATACCAAGTGCAGCTCAAACATCACAGGCTTCACTTCTTTCACTAGATTCAAAGAAGGAGCTGTATGAATGAATTGGGCTTTTTTTTGATAGGTTTTTACATAGTATGATGGGCATTAGGTTATAATTTATTAACATGGTCAAGGCTTTTTATTCTACCTTGTTAGCAGTCATATTTACCATTTCTGAAAAATCCCAACCTTTCTGATTATGTAGAAGTGGTGACAAGGATGTGCACTCTCCCCTCTTCTCTGTAGCCTTTCTCTTGACCCTCTTGAGATTTCTCTTCATAAATTGGATTTTATAATTCCTATTAACACAACATAATGTCCCCCCAAAAATGTATCTACTTGTATATGCTGGTATACTGTATTGAGGATTACTTCTGTTTTGTTCTGTGTATTGTATTGTATTGACCCCCTTCTCTTTGACACCCACTGCATGCCCAACCTACCAGGAAAAGGATCTCTCTTTGAACTGCCCTTCCCAAGGTTTCTTCCATTTTTTTTTCCCTACTAGGGTTTTTTTGGGAGTTTTTCCTTGTCTTCTTAGAGAGTCAAGGCTAGGGGCTATCAAGAGGCAGGGCCTGTTAAACCCCACTGCGGCACGTCTTGTGTGATTTTGGGCTATAAAAAAATACATTGTATTGTATTGTATAATAACCTGAGTAATATCTCATAATGGCCATTATTAATATTGCACTCATCATTGATTTTGTTAGTACTATGCTCACCTCCAGTCAAATATCAATTTGAAGTCAACTTCTTTCTTTGGAATTCTGTAAGACCATTATTTAGCCATTCTGCTTTGATTCATGACAGATAGGACAAGTGGAGCATCTCTACTACAACAATATCATTGGGCTTACATTCTCCAGGCAAGTACAGTGCATAGACTATTTTTCTCTCATTCATTTTCTGTTCTCCCCCATACCTCTCTGAAAGTGTCAACTCCTATATTTTGGTCATCCTATCTCCTCTACTCTCTGTGATGTTTGTGTTTTATTTATGCTACCATTCAACATAAGGTGTCCCAGTTTATCTCTGTGTTGTACAGAGTGTGTCAAAATTATGTTAACATTTGAATGGTGGACACATTTATTCACACAGCATACTTCATATGTGCAAGATGATTTATAGGAATGTCTCAACCTGTTCACCATCATGTTCAACACATGTACTATATGTGGCACATAAATTGTACACAAAAATTGTATATAAGTATACATAGCAGTACCATCAGTGTTAATATAATTATGACTCACCCTGTATTTTGTCAGTCCAAATAATTGGTTACCACAAAAATGAATCTGTTGCTGCAAGATGACAGCACTAGGTCACAAATTGCACAACAAGCCATGGAAGCAACTAAGCTTTTGTTTATCAATATCCTACCACGTACACCAAATACTACTAATAATAATAATACATTTTATTTATTTGTAGATGCCTTTCTAAACATTCATGGACACCGAACAATAGGCAAAACACAGATTATAAACAAAAGTAAAATATAAAAGTTAAAATCAGACAGAGCAATTGTAATCAAAAAGAAAAAGCAGTCTTAAACAAATTAATTTTAAGTTTAGATTTGAAAAGTGAAAATTATTCAATACTTCTTAGCTCAGATGGTAGTAAGTTCCAAAGCTTGGGAGCAGATCAACTGAATGCTCTGCTCCCCATAGTGGTAAGATGGACGAAGGGGACAGTCAAGTGAATGGAGAAAGAGGATCTAAGGGTACGGGAGGGAATGGCAACATGGAGGAGGTCAGACGGATATGGAGGGAAAAGGATGTGGATAGCCTTAAAAGTTAGTAGGAGAATTTTGAATTGAATTCAGAACTGAACTGGAAGCCAATGAAGCTGCTGTAAAACGGGAGTGATATTGTGAATAGAGGGGGTTCTAGTAATGATGCGGGCAGCTGAATTCTGGACCAGTTGAAGCTTATAAAGGGATTTGTGAGAAAGACCAAAGAAAAAGGAATTGCAATAAACCAGATGAGAAGTGACAAGGCTATGAACGAGGATAGCTGTGGTGTGGGGAATGAGGGAAGGGCGAATACAATTAATGTTACACAAGTGGAAATAAGCAGACCGAGAGATGTTATTGATGTGGGAATGAAAGGATAAAGTACTGTCAAGGAAGACACCCAGACTCTTTGTGGGGGAAGGGAAGACAGAGGAATTATCAATAACAAATGAAAAATGATCAGTTTTGGATAATGTTGATTTTGTACCAATGAGGAGAACCTCAGTTTTGTTACTATTTAATTTAAGAAAATTTAAAAAAAAAACTAGGATTTGATTTTTGCTATGCAATCAGTACGCGAGGAGGGTGGAAAGGAAGCAGTAGGTTTGCTAGTGAAATAGAGCTGGGTGTCATCAGCAATACAGTGGAAGCTAATGTTATATTTATGAAAGATATTTCCAAGGGGAAGGAGGTAAATAATGAAGAGGAGGGGCCCCAGGACAGAGCCCTGGGGTACACCTGAAGTAACAGAGGTGGGTTGGGATGTGAAAGTTTTAAGCTGAATAAACTGACTGCGGCCTAAGAGGTAGGATCTGAATCAATCTAGTGGAGTGTCGGTAATGCCAATCGAAGATAATCTATTGAGAAGAGAAGTGTGACAAACAGTGTCAAAGGCTACACTCAGATCAAGGAGGATGAGAATAGTAATTAAAGCAGAATCAGCTGCCATAAGGAGGTCTTTAGTAATTTTGATAAGTGCCGTTTCTGTACTATGAAAGGGACGAAAACAAGACTGGAACTGTTCATACAGATTATTTTGAGATAAATAAGAATGAAGTTGAATTTTTTCAAGAATTTTGGAAATGAAGGGTAGATTAGAAATAGGACGAAAATTACTGAAATTAGTCGGATCAACACCAGGTTTTTTCAGTATTAGGGTTATTGCAGCAATTTTAAAAGATGAAGTAACAGCACCAGTAATGAGAGAAGAGTGGATTATAGCAGAGATAAGGGGGACCAGAGAGGGGAGGCAGGCTTAAACTAGAACTGGGAGGGGGTCCAGTTGATAAGTGGATGGCTTAGACTTACAGACAAGATCTGAGATTTCTAAAAAAGTAGGAGGCTGAAAAGAGGAAAATGAGTGAGTTGGTGGGTGAAATTCAAATGAAGTACTGGAGGAATATGTACAAAGAGACTGATGAATCTTCTGGATTTTTTCATTAAAAAAAGACATAAGGGAATTGCAAAATTCACTTGAGTAAAGGTGAGAAGGTAAAGAATCTGGGGGTTGTGTGGTATTTTTAAGTAGTGAAAACAATGACTTGGTGTTTCCTTCATTGGAAGAAATAATGAGAGCATAGTAGTTAAATTTAGTTTGGGCAATACAGTCCTTGTAATAAAGTAAATGGTTTTTGTACATCTCTTTGTGAATAAAGTGTCCAGTTTTATTATATAACCGTTCAAGATGCCAGCCTTTGGCTTTCAAAAGCCGAAGTTCAGGCGTGAACCAGGGATCATAAAAGGCAAAAGAAACAGGTCAAGTTTTTAATGGAGTGATAGAGTTAAGAATACCATTAAATCCAGTGTTATAGTGTGAGACCAGTTCTTCAGGAGTGGATAAATTATGAATGTCCGTAAGGCAAACAATACTAGAGGAAAGAGAGTCTAAGTTAATATTCTTAATATTACGGAAAGACATTAGATGGGAAAGCTTAGTGTTGGAAAGTGCAAGATTAACATTGAATGAAATAAGAAAATGCTCAGTTATGTGGAGTTCATCTGCAGTGCAATCAAGTGGGGTAACTCCAGAACAACAAATCAAGTCCAAGATATGTCCTTTGGAATGAGTGGGAACATCAGTATGCTGCTGGAATCCAAAACTCTCAAGGCAGGATGTAAAGTCTGTAGTAATAGGGGCATTGATATTATCCATATATATACTGAAATCCCCCAGAAGTATTATGTTTGATGAAACAGTAGATAAGTGTGTAAGGAAAACAGCACAGTCATTCAGAAAGTCATTATTTCTTTTAGGGGGCCGGTAAACAGTTGCAATAATAGTAGAAATAGGTTCATTTAGACAACGGTAAGACTTTCCATTTCTCATGATACATTAATGCAAGACCTTCACCACGGCCAGAACCATGAGAGATGTAAACAAACCCCAGGGGAGTGGATTCGTTAAGTTGGGAAAAGTCATGGGGTTGTTACCATGTTTCAGTTAGACAGAAAAAGTCAAACTTACGATCAGTGAGGAGTGAGGAGATCGTGAGTGAGCAGATGTTCAGCAGACCGACGCTGATAAAGTCGTTATCACATTGTTAGCTCACCGGGCTAGGCTGGCTAACACACTGTGGTCTGTGACTCTGCCTAAATTACGTCGAGGACGTCAAGAACTGGACCAGATGGAGTTTATTATTTTCAAACTGTCAGTTTGGATACTCCGGTGGGACCCGCGGTGGATGTATGTCCGACAGGGGAGGAATACAATGTTTGGGTGGAGATATAGGCCAGTCAGCGGAGGCTTGCACAGGTGAAAACTGAGTCGGAGTAGCTCAGCAGCTGAGTACTGGACCAGGCCCATTGCAGGTTGGACAGCGAGTGACAGGAGGGACCAAACAAACATAAATTAAATAAATATCCTATCCACAGGTTAAGCAAAGACACAGACAACTTGGATGTCCGGAAAACAAAGCCAGGTAAGTCTCAAGGCAAGGATAGGCCCGAAAAATAGTCCATACACAGCAAAATCAGCAGTCAAGCTAGAAATCAGTCTAGCTTTAAATAATTGAAAAATAAAACTCAACGAATATAGTAGACCCCCGCGAATTCGCAGTTCAGGGTTCGCGGATATTTTCTTAGAACCTAACTATTAATTGTTAGCGGAAAGCGCAAATATCCTCCGCAATTTTTTATGACTTTTTTCGTGGCAATACTGTGCTGTAGAGAGAACAGGAAGCAACCGCTGAGGGAAACGCGGTTTGGGATGGTGAAAGTAGCCAATCCGAGAATGTTATTCATTTCTCCTTACTGGTGATTGACTGCTGCTTTGTGACGCGTCTCAAGGTAAGTGGGTTTACCACCCCGGTTTGGGATGGTGAAAGTAGCCAATCCAAAAGCGTTATTCATTTCTCCTTGCTGATGACTGACTGCTGCTTTGTGACGTGTCTCCAGCTGAGTGTCCTCATGTTTTCCATTTTGTTATTGTTTCATTATTTTTAAACGCACACAATTTCGTCGAATCGCTCTGCATCTTCTAAGGCTTCTGGAACTGAGCCTAAGTGCCAGAAGAAGTTTAAAGCACTCCAGGAGAAGGTTGAACTACTGGATTTGCTCCGGGAACTAAAAAGTTATGCTTCAGTAGGACGCCATTATGGCATTAATGAAAGCACCGTATGCTACATAAAGAAGAACAAAGCAGGGATCTGGAGTACCGTATCTGTAAGTTTCTGTAATAGTGCCAAAAAGGTAATGACCGTAAGGAATAAAAATATCATCAGGATGGAATCTGCATTGGCACTGTGGATCACCAACTGCAGGAAGAAATCACCTTGGATGGTAACATCATCCATGAGAGAGCATGGAAATTGTACCAGCAGTTCACTACAGGAGACAATTTAGCAAATTCCTATCACAATGTTCCTGAAACCTATAAAGAAAAGCCAGCATGAAACCCCACCAGAAGAAGACCCGTACAAAGATACGACTCCTCCTGAAGCACTTGAAGAAGAGGCGCCACCCGAGGAGCTTTAAATTCTGTGCATCATACTGCACAGCTACTTCATCATCATCATCAAAATCATTCATCATTGGTGAGTACCCATACATTTTACTGTATTTTAATTAAATGAGATTATTATGTATTTACTCTACTTAAAACAAAGAAAACTACAGCACATACCAAAGAAAACGGGCTTGCATGAATTACAGTATGTATAGTGGTGACATCGGTATTTTACATTCTAGCACTGTGGGAGACATAGCAGTACAGTGCTGTACAGTAGACAGGTTTACCTTTACATTCTGTTTTAGGTAATGTATTAAGGTAATTTTTTAGGTAATGTATGAGTTGGCAATGAAATGAAAGTGCTTTGGGGCCATACTGTATTTAGGGTTTAAACTATAAAAATAGGCATTTAAAAGGCATTTTTTAACCACATCCAAAAGTCACGGCTTTTCACAGTTTTGGGGATGTACTGTAAATCTGCCCAAAATGAAAATGAAAACTGCTGCTTAGTCCATTAGATTGTAAATTAATCGTAAAAAATTTAAAAAAAAAGAGAAAAACTTCAGACTTTACTGAAGACTTGATATTTTTTCCAAAGGTGAAGCAATACCTTTAAAGGATGACATAGAAAGAACATATCCTGGAAATCCCCCCTTTATCCGGTAACTAGCTGAGTTGATTTTTTTCTGTGATTTTCTTTTTTGGTTTGGCTTTATTGTCATATACCCTTGACCTTGAAATTTACTGGAAAATTCCTATTAAAACCTGCATGTGTGAAAGGGTCTTAAGTCTAATTAAAAAATATGATAATAGATTCAAACAAGTCCCTGATTAACAGATTAATTAAAATAAAGCCACTGCTATCCTACATAGTCAAGCTAAGTTGTCCTTATAGAGTACACAGAAAATCTTATAATACCCTGATAAAAACTATAGTAATTTGATAATAAAAAAATATTTAGCTAACATGGTGTCATCTTAGGCCCTCATTCCATTCCTGGCTGAGTTGCATTCCATGGAGGGATATCATGCTATGCGTTCTTGTGTTACTTTTTGCAGACAGAAACACATTGTCCGATTAATGTAATGCTGTAATGTGTTTTTATTTATGTATGTAAATTGTGCTGGAATAATATCACTTCATATATTTGTTATTGCAGTTGTCACGGATGTGCATCTGAGGATCTCCTTGAGGGCTCATTCGAGGTAAGTGGTAACCCACCAGGGCGAGAGGGGTCGCTGTTGCTAAACTTGTTCCCTTTTTCCCCACAGCTCACAGAAACCTCCTAGTGAAGGAATTTAGCTCCGTCCCATATGGTCCTCCAATTATAAAAAGACCGGGTGCCTCCACTAAGTGGTCTTGACTGGATGAGTCCAATTCCGGAGAGTGAAAGCTCTAGGAAAGCCTTCCGTTGTTTTGTTTGCTGAAACTAATAGTAGTTGTTTTGTTCTCATTTGCCTTATGTTGAGTATTACAAGACGACACCTGTTTAAGTTTGAGAAATTTGAAAGAATTATAAGGGACTACCCGGCTGGTGTTCCAAACATTTTTGATTTGTTCCGGCTTTGTTTGAAACTGTGTTCGGCCACCGCAACACAGTGCTCTTGTTGATATTAGGATAGAGCCCATTTTTGTGACCAAGACCAGAAAAACAAGTTAGAAAATTATAAGATATTTGGTTGGAACCCAAATACACTTTCAAAGTTTAAACTACAGGTGAAAGTGCATAAGAAGGACTGTTATTGTAAATTGTTTAAACTACCTACTTTGACATTTAATTTAATTCATGACCATTCATTGTGGCAATGGTTTCTGCAATACGTTTTAGTAAAAGTTTGGTTTGATCTGTTCTACCACTGCAGTTCCAGGATCTAGTGCCAAGATCTTTAGGAGGTTGCTATTTAGGAGACATCTCACTCTTTGAACCAAAGGCAACATTACCAGGAGCGTTACAGAGCATTGTATTTCCAATAATTAAGAGATCATAAAATTACAGTACTGCTGCAGGGGTAGATATAGCCACAAACCCATATATCTCATTAGCTCTGTGCTAAATAAAATATGACACGCAGCTTAGTAATGGGCAATTCTACAGAGTAAATTTGTAAAAAAAACTACCGTTGAAATTAATCCAAGGAAAGATTTCAAAGATTCATGGAATTACCACAAGCTGAACTCACAGTTCAGATGTTTGTTATGAATCCCAGAGAACCTGGGTAAGCAATTAAGTTACCTGTGCCATCAAACTGGAACACTATATTGATTTCTAACTCTGTTTCAACATACCTACCCAGTCATCTCTAAGTTTATATTAACCGAGAAAAGTGAGTTTTTTGTTTTCTTTCCTTAGCTCTCAATTGGCAATATCTTATGTTAGCTGTAACGTTTATGAATGTGGTTTTGTTCATATTTTAAACAAAGATTCTCTAATATTATATTTATTTACCTTCATGTGCATCTTAGAATAGGTAAACATGTTTACAAGCATGCATTAAATATTAGATTATAAAAGCCATTCAGTAAAGTTATAATTGCTTTCTCCTTAACCCTGAAATGGCAGCTCAGAAAAGAGTACATTTATGTTTATGCTTTCTCGTACATATTAGACCATTACAACATTAGAACAATCTAGATGACAGCAGGTCATCCAGCCTAATAAAGCTTGCTAGTCCTATCCACTTAACTCTCCTAAAATATCAAGTCTAGTTTTGAAAGTCCCTAAAGTCTTACTGTTGTGGCAGTAGGGGACGCTAGTGTTCCCTTGAACCCTCAGGGATGACTCCAAACACCAGGTAAAAGTCCAAGACTTTTTATTATTACTCTTCAGAGTACACCAAGCACCTTCCACACTACTCATAAACCAATTAAACTACTTAACTCACAAAAAACATTAACCCTCCTCCTCGCCCAGACACTTTGCTCCTCTCCCACCCAGCACAGCTCAGTGTCTGGACTGAGGCTTTGTCCTTTTATAGCCCCTGACCCGGAGGTGTTCCTGTCCCAACAGTCCACATTTCCTTATTCCTTCCGGGTCAGGGCAATCAGTTCTTTACTTCAACCCGGGAGCATGACATTTCTTCCAGTCATGTGACCGTGACGTACTCCCGGGTCATGCGGCATCACAGAGCCCATAAGCCCCCCTACAGCTACTCCTGGTGGTCCCCAAGGTATCCAGCAGGGCTGTGTATAAACACTACAAAGTCCATAAGGCCCTGCTGGACCTCGGGGCACGATCCTGCTGTCGGGAGAGCTCCTCCTGGCGGCCTGGGGGTGAGGACCGGCATGGGAAGCCGGCAGTCCTCCACACTGTCTGCCACACAACTTGGTAACTTATTCCATGTGTGTGTGTAAAGATAAACCTCCTAATGTTTGTGTGAAATTTATTCTTAACTGGTTTTCAACTGTGCTCTTGTGTTCTTGATGAACTAATTTTTGAATAACAGTTTCAATCCATTGTTCCAATTTTCTTCATAATTTTAAACACTCTAATCATGTCTCCACTTAAAATTTTTTTGCTTAAACTGAAAATGTTCATCTCTTTTAATCTTTCCTAATTATTCATTCCCTGTTGCCCTGGAATCAGGCTAGTCACTCTCCTCTGGACATTTTCCAGCACATCTATGTCCTTTTTGTAGCTTGGAGACCAAAGTTTTACACAGAACTTCAGATGAGGCCTCACCAGTGTGATATAAAGCATCAGCATAACCTCCTGGAACTTGTACTCCACATCTTTCTATATAACCTAGCATTCCATTAGCCTTATTAATGTCTTCTGAACAGCTTCTGGTTGTTGATAGCAACAAATCCACTATGATTCCTAAATCCTTCTCACAAGGTGTACTTTCAATTTTCAGACCTCCCACAGTATATTCAGAAGTAACATTTTTCTTTCCTGTGTGTAATACTGTACATTTACTTACACTAAATTTAATCTGCCACAAAGCTTGTATGCTGTCCAAGTCCCTCTGTAGTGATTCAACAGATTGTAGTTTATCTGCCAATCCATTTAGCTTGGTATTATCTGCAAAATTAACCAGGTGTTATTTATATTCCTACCCAAATCATTTATATTTTTTATATTGTGCTGCCATCCAGGGTAAACATATTGTCCAGGAAAAGCAGTCTTCCACTTGAAGCAGTCTTGAATTGGCTTCCGTCTAGGAAAGTAACCACCTCTAACCACCAGCAGGGTTGCCTGACCATCCTGCCACCTCCTTCATTCCCCTATAAGACACAAGCTAGGAGTATGGGGAAAATCATGGGTCAGAATATGTTCTTCTCTCTTTTAATGAGTGGACTTGAATCTTCCAAACAAGGTCATGTTCCCTGTGGGAACTGGAGTGGAGTTGTAGCTAAGCCCGGTAAGGTCAGCCATTCTGATTGTCATGATTTAGGCTGTAAACTGATACTTTGTAGCCTGCTTCTTTAAGAGAAGTCATTTGCGTACCGTTGTCAGGGTCACATCCCTTGTCTCCAGGGGCAGCATCTTGGGGATTGTGACCTTGACTTGATCAAGAACTGGCATAAAAGGTCAGCCTTTTGTTAGACACCTTATCATATATCCAGATTGAATTCCATTCATTTTGATATTGTGTGCTTTCTTTTTTATTTTGCCTGGTTATGGCTTACTGCTAATTATTTGACTTTCATTTTGCCTAGGTTTTGGTTGCTGTGGTTTATTTTTATTTTCTTTTATTTTGGCCTTTTGAAGCTTCCCTTGGTTTACTCACATAATCAGCTCTCCTATTTTCCTGCTTAGTCAGGACACTAAAGGCCTAACGTCTGGTCATGTGACTTAAGCATAGCATAAAAGACGGGGTAGACCAGTCTTACTCAGTTCACTTCTGGCTACTGCCAAATGATGAAGTCTGCAATGCAAGCCAAAGGGGTCATAGCCAAAAGAGACCCTAACAACTATGGTAAGGAAGCACTACAGTAAGCCTTGTAAAAGGAGATTTTGGAGGTTGGTTTTATAAAAGAGACTAACTCTCATACTATTAAAAGCATGCTGCAACATTGTAGAATGGACACCCTCATTATTAGAGATTGTGCCTGGGTATATGAGTGCCCCCTGTCTCTCACATTTATCTATATTTTTCCATGAAATTAACAGTAAATTAATCATGAGAAGTATATACAGTTTATATAGGGTGATTTATGTTATGAACATATATTAAACATATGTATTTACCATGTGTTACTCAACACAACTGTGACAAGATTTTCAGATATGGTGATTTGGATGTTGCTTACTGTTATTTTTACTTACAACATTTGATGACTTCATTTAACTTCACGCATTCTCATTTTGAAATGTATTTGGGATGAAGAGCGTGGAAATCTTAAAATTTAGCAAGATGTTAAAGAGGGCATACCTTTCTTATTTAAAAAGTAGCTGAGGCTCAGGCCTTCTGGGATGCCAACAAGCTAGAGCATTAGGATGACTCCCACAGGAATTTCACAAGATATTGCTAGTTCCATTAATGGTTTTAGCAATGACTCAGGGAGTACTCCCTGAGCAGAGCTTAATATCAGCCAGACCTGCAATGAACTTGGAATCAGAAGTTGAATGAAAGCTTGAAATTAAATAGCAGGAAAAGTATGGAGAAAGAAGTATGAGAGGCAAGGAATGAATGTTTAACTTTTGCACTTTTGTGATAAATGAAAAATTCATCTCATTAGAGACATAGGGAAGTTGATATTTCTTTAGGAAATCCCAGACATGCGTTTGGGTTTGTTGTTTTACATTTATTTGTACTTTGTGTTATTCGGTGTGTTAATCTCATTAGTTGTGTACTTAATTTATAATAATGGCAATCTTTTACATTCTGGTGTTCATTGTATTCCAGAGCATTAATTATATTTTATTTCTTTGTCCAAAGTGGTAAAACACCTGCACTTCTAACACTTTGAAAATAGGGTAAAAATAGTTATTGTTTTAAGACTTTATTTTAAGAGTTATTACTTCCTTTATAAAGCCATTTTCATGTTGTCACAAATACCAAATTGATTCTTACAAATCTGCAAATACAAAATATATCACCTTGATCTGAATCAAAATAATACTCAATGTTTGATGCAAAGTAGGGTTAATTGCATTCTTTATGTCTCAGCTTATTATTTTAGATTATTCATAAATGATAAACAATAGCACTGTAATAGTGTCTAGGAAGTTTAGAGAAGTTAATAAGCTCTAAAACTAGACTGAAAAACACAGAAAGATAACTAGAGTACGATGAAGCTCACAACAGCTTGCTTCTGTCCCATATGTACAGTACAGCTCATGACTTTGTTGTGCATTTCTGCTGCATTTTTAATTACTTCTTGCACATCTTGCCTCATAGCCACACACCCTTTTCCAGATGATGGCATTTTATTTTTTAAGTGTTTTATTTATGGCTGTTTTAGTTTCAAAAGTAACCACCAGATGGCAAATTGCTTACTGGTAAAGCCCAGAATGATAAATCCATTAACTTAATTTGAAGCCTCTTATCATTGTTCTTGTGAAATTACTAATTTTATTTATCCAGTACTACAGGAAGCTTAATCCAAGCTTTCATTTTTTTTAAATTAATTTATTTTACAATTATGATTGGCTGATTTAACAAATGTATAAAATTTTCTAGGAATATACTGCTATAACAGTAAATTTACATAGACTGCACAGAAAACAAATGTAAAAAATGATGTGCACCAAAAGATTCCCTCCATGTTTACAAAACATAATGTGAATTTACCACAATATATGCAAGATGCAATGCCAGTAAAGTTTATCTTTCACATTATAGTGTACTTTAAAGGAAGATCTATTATCTTTTATTATCTGAAACCATTTTTCCTGGGATATGTCGCTGTGGCAGCAGGCCTAGCAAATCAATTCAGACTTACCTGTCCCCAACTACAGACTTCAGATCTTCTGGGGGAATTCCTAGGTGTTCCCAAACCAGTTAAGAGATGTTATATAAAAGAATTAATACAATACAATACAATACATCATTTAAGTTGTGGACCGGTAGGATATTTATTTGGGTCGTGTTTGTTTGGTCCCTTCCTTCACTCACTATTCAACCTGCGACGGGCCTGCTTCAGTACTCAGCTGCCGAGCTCCTCCGACTTCCACCTGTCTGAGCCTCCATCCAGACATCGTATTCCTCCGCCGTCGAAGATACATCCACCATGGGTCCCGCCAGGAGTCTTCAGGCTGACAATTCGAAAATACAATGTGTTAGCCAGGCTAGCCCAGTCGGCTAACACTGTTACTAAATGCGATAATGCCATTGTCAACTTCGGTCAGTTGAACATCCGTTCGCTTACAAGCAAAGGGCATCTCATCCACGATCTCCTCACTAATCATAAGTTTGACTTTTTCTGTCTAACCGAGACATGGCAACAACCTCATGACTTTTCCCAACTTAATAAATCCACTCCACTGCTTACATCTCTGAACTCCGTGGCTCTGGCCGAGGAGGAGGTCTTGTGTTAAAGTGAAAAGTCCTACCGTTGTCTGTTCCTGCCTTCAGTTCTTTTGAGTCTCTTGTGTGTCATTTAACTGGACCTATTCTTACTATTATTGCAACTGTTTACTGGCTCCCTAAATCAAATAATGACTTTCTCAATGACTTTGCTATTTTTCTTACACACTTATCTACTGTTTCATCAAACATAATACTTCTGGGGGATTTCAGTATACATATGGATAATATCAATGTGCCTATTACTAGAGACTTTACATCCTGCCTTGAGAATTTTGGATTCCAGCAGCATACTGATGTTCCCACTCCATTCCAAAGGACATACAGTATTTTGGACTTGATTTGCTGTTCTGGAGTTACCCCACTTGATTTTACTGCAGATGAACTCCCCATAACTGAGCATTTTCTTATTTCATCTAATTTTAATCTTGCACTTCCCAACACTAAGCTTTTCTGTCTCATGTCTTTCCGTAATATTAAGAATATTAACTTAGACTCTCTTTCCTCTAGTATTGATTCCCTTATGGACATTCATAATTTATCCACTCCTGAAGAACTGGTCTCACACTATAACACTGGACTTAATGGTATTCTTAACTCTCTAGCTCAGGGGTGGGCAAAGTCATTCCTGGAGGGCCGCAGTGGCTGCAGGTTTTTGTTCCAACCCAACTGCTTAATAAGAAGCACTTATTGCTTTAGAAACACTTCTGCTTCATTTTAGTTATCTCCCTCATTAAGATTTTGAACCCTTATTGCTTATTTAAGTCTTAAACATCTGCATTCTCGGTTTTTAATTGCTCCTTATTAACAATAAGATGCAAATGACAAAATAAACCAGCAGTTATCCATTTTGCTTATTACCCTTTACACCTGTGTGTATTTATCGTGCACTACATGTATTTGGATTAATTAAATACTTGGAAGGAAAGTGAAGAGAAAAAAGTGAAGGATTGAGAATTACCCATCCATTTTACACTTCAAAGTTTTTGGATGATATCCTTAGAATGGAAAAAAAAATGTAGGATATGAGAATGACTCGACATAGCAGAGTTAAAGCACTAACAAGCCATGAAATGTAATTATTGGCAAGGATTGTCTTCTAATTAAGCAACTGGGTTGGAACAAAAACCCGAGGCCACTGTGGCCCTCCAGGAATGAATTTGCCCACCCCTGCTCTAGCTCCATTAAAAACTAAATCTGTTTCTTTCTCCTTTTATGCTGCCTGGTTCACGCCTGAACTTCGGGTTTTGAAAGCCAAAGGACGGCAACTTGAACAGTTGGATAAAAAACTGGACTCTTTGTTCAGAAAGAAATGTACAAAAATTATATACTTTATTACAAGGACTGTATTGCCCAAACTAAATTTAACTATTATACTCACATTATTTCTTCCAATGAAGGCAACACCAAGTCATTGTTTTCACTGCTTAATAATATCACACAACCCTGGATTCTTTACCTTCTCACCTTTACTCAACTGATTTTTGCAATTCCCTTATGTCCTTTTTTAAAGAAAAAATCCAGAAGATACAACAGTCTCTCAGTGCTGATTCCTCCAGTACTTCATTTGAATTTCATCCACCAACTCACTCATTTTCCTCTTTTCAGCTTCCTACTTTCTCAGAAATCTCAGATCTTGTCTGCAAGTTTAAGCCATCCACCTGTGAACTGGACCCCCTTCCTACAGTTCTGGTCAAAGCCTGCCTCCCCTCTCTGCTTTCTCTTATTTCTGCTATAATCCACTCTTCTCTCACTACTGGTACTGTTCCTTCATTTTTTTAAATTGCTGCAATAACCCCAATACTGAAAAAACCTGGTACCGATCTAACTAATTTCAGTAACTTCCGTCCTATTTCTAATGTACCCTTCATTTCCAAAATTCTTGAAAAAATAGTGGCCATTCAACTTCATTCTTATTTATCTCAAAATAATCTGTATGAATAATTCCAGTCTGGTTTTCGTCCCCTTCATAGTACAGAAACAGCACTTATCAAAATTACTAAAGACCTCCTTATGGCAGCTGATTCTGGTTTAATTACTATTCTCATCCTCCTTCTCTTCTCAATAGATTATCTTCGATTGGCATTACCCACACTAGTTTGGCTCAGATCCTACCTCTCAGGCTGCACTCAGTTTGTTCAGCTTAAAACTTTCACATCCCAACCCACTGCTGTTACTTCAGGTGTGTCCCAGGGCTATTGTCCTGTGGCCCCTCTTTTTCATTATTTACCTCCTTCCCCTTGGAAATATCGTTCGTAAATATAACATTAGCTTCCACTGTATTGCTGATGACACCCAGCTCTATCTCACTAGCAAACCTACTGCTTCCACCCTCCTCGCTTACTGATTGCATAGCAGATATCAAATCCTGGTTTTCTTCAAATTTTCTTAAATTAAATAGTGACAAAACTGAGGTTCTCCTCATTGGTACAAAATCAACATTATCCAAAACTGACAATTTTTCATTTGTTATTGATAATTCCTCTGTCTCCCTTTCCCTACAGGTTAAGAGTCTGGGTGTCATCCTTAACAGTACTTTATTCCTTCAGTCCCACATCAATAACATCTCCCGGTCTGCATATTTCCACTTGCGTAACATTAATCGTATTCGCCCCTCCCTAAATTCCCCACACCACTGCTATCCTTGTTCATAGCCTTGTCACTTCTCATCTGGATTATTGTAATTCCCTTTTCCTTGGTCTTCCTCACAAATCTCTTTATAAGCTTCAACTGGTCCAGAATTCAGCTGCCTGCATCATTACTAGAACCCCCTCTATTCACCATATCACTCCTGTTTTGCAGCAGCTTCATTGGTTTCCAGTTCAGTTCCAAATTCAATTAAAAATTCTTCTGTTAACTTTTAAGTCTATCCACAACCTTGCCCCTGCATATCTGTCTGACCTCCTCCATGTTGCCATTCCCTCCTGTACCCTTAGATCCTCTTCCTCCATCCACTTGACTGCCCCCTTCGTCTGTCTTACCACTATGGGGAGCAGAGCATTCAGTTGCTCTGCTCTCCAGCTTTGGAACTCACTTCCATCTGAGCTTAGAAATATTGAATCATTTTCACTTTTCAAATCCAAACTTAAAACTCATTTGTTTAAGACTGCTTTTTCTCTTTGATTACAATTGCTTTGTCTGATTCTAATTTTTGTATTTTAGTTATGTTTATAATATGTGTTTTATCTATTGTTTGGTGCCCTTGAGTGTTTAGAAAGGCGCCTACAAATAAATAAAATGTATTATTATTATTATTATAATTATTATAAAGTATCCACTGAGGAATAGAGCATTGCAAAGATGTCACAGTTTATAATGTCATTACCATGATGTTACAATTGTAATCAACACTAGAATCCCTGAAGTTTGCAACTTATTTCATTTTCCTTGACCTCTTTAAATTTTCCTGACATACGCCAAGAAGCTTGTAGCTCCTTAATTGTGTGCAAAAGTGTGTTTTAGCAGTACTCAGTCTGCTAACACCCAACCGCACCTACTCCACCATTCAGTTAGATGAAGGCATCACCCTGCTGTAATCCTCACAGCTAAACTCTGTGTTGAAGTGTTTATCTGATGATGCGTTTGTAAGGAATTATAAAAGTAATGAAATACTGTGATTTGAAATACACACCTTCCATATGTGTTCCGTGTCTACAATGATCTGTGTAAATATAGAATGACAGTGGAAACGGGAGGCAAGAAATGCTGAACACACAGCTAAAACAGAAAATATTTTCATATGTTATAGTAATAACAGCATAATTTTGATGTGAAATGTAGGATGTGTGAAGACTGAAGCCCAAACATCCAATAAACCCTTTCACAAAGGTGTAACAAAACAAGTATGCTTTTATTGAAGAATAAAACTGAAGAAAAAGAAATAGCTGAATTGACATGTTGCTGAAGCCCAAACAACACTCAATACAAAGTAAAAGATGTTCACATATGTGTGTGTTTGCGCATTTCATTTTCAACCAGTTGTCACAGTGGTCACGCTGCTTTGTCACTGGTCTGCACAGATGGCTCAGTGGGTAAGCTACCACTTAGCAATCTTGATGCAATATGTTCGGATCCCACGTCATCTCTGCATTTAGCACTTTGAGTAGTGAGCTGCTATTATTATTATTACCATATTATAATAAAACATACATTTGATGTGAGTCTGTAGCGTCCTGTTTAAATTTATGATACTTGTGAAAAATGTTACTTTTCCTTGCACACGGACACTCACATCAGCATGTCATTTGAACAATTTTCGTTATTCAGTTTTATTTTTGTATTCTTGAATAAAACTAATTTTCAGCTATTTTTTTATTTGGTTTTATTTTTTGATTCTTGAATAATAAATTGTTCAAATGACATGATGATAAATGTTCATGTGCTAGGAATAGTAACATCCACCATAGACGCTGCTCAACAAGAAACCAGGAAGAAATGATTGAGCTGAGTTTGTGTGTCTGCTTTATCCCTTCAATGGTAACTTTTACAAGTACCATAAATTTACACAGGATGTTACAGACTCACGTGAAATGTATGTTTTTATAATATGATAATAATAATAGTAGCTCACTATTCAAAGTGCTAAATGCAGGGATGACACGAGATTCAAACCTACTACTTCGAAGTTGCTAAGCGGTAGCATATCCACTGAGCCATCTTCACAGAGCCATGATGGAGAAGCGTTACCACTGTAACAACTGGTTGAAAATGCAACACGCAAACACAACACGTATGCAAAGGTCTTTTACTTTGTACCGATTGATAGTTGGGCTTCAGCAACATGTCAACTGTGCAATTTCTTTTTCTATGGTTTTATTCTTGAATAAAAGTATATTTGTTTTGTTACACCTTTTTTTCCATTTTTTTAATGAAAAGAATATTTTCTCCATATGAGAAATACATTGTCACAATATCTTGTCCTCAGTAAAAAAAAATAGCTCAGGAGAAATATTAATTATATAGCTATGTACAGAATTAGTCACTAAAGAAATCAACAGAGCAGCCATCATTGTTAATAAGAAGTTGAATATTACTAAACCATAAGCTGAAAGTCAATTAAGCAATCCTCATCTTCATTTTCCATACCCACATGAAATTATCAGAATGACAAATACAAGTAAAAGAGAGAAAGAGGAGCAATAAACAATGAATTTTATAGAATATCCACTAATTTCACCACTACTAAATGCGGTATGAGTACATTAAAAAGGCAGAATTGTAGTCCCGTAATCACATTGCTTAAAGAAAACACTGCAAAACGTTAAAGGAGCTAATAATGGCATTTCATTAACTAAGTGCTGAATTAATTAAGATCGCCAGGATGATGATGATGTGCTATATTTAAGGCAGTTAATGATTAATGGAATTTTAAAATGATTTCATGTTCTCCACACATTTTATCTTTTTAAAAATAGCAATAATTTTTCAGTGTTTTGTAAGGCGGGATAAACAATGTGCAGGATGCCATTCAGCCCTAAGTTTAATTATTGTTAAATTAAAAAAAATAAATGTATAAGGAAAATTTTAAAATTGGGTTCATTGACATGGGTCATTGAATAAAAATGGGATTATTGTCATCTTGTATCAAACAGTCAAATAAATTGCTGAGACTGCTTTTAAAAATGTCTGGTTTCACTAATAATATACTTCGTAATGCTGGGTTTTTTCATAAATACTATAGTAACAGATCTTTATTAATATGGTCAGAGAGAGAGAAGCCACAATACCTCAGTTATATATACTCTGAAAAAGCTCAGCACATATTACATTCCCCTCTACAGCAGCATCACCAAAAAAAGGATGGTAAAGTGAACAGGAAATTGAATGAACTTAAATAATATTATTTGTGAAAATGAAAAAATGGGTCAAATGTTGAATTGATTTTATTAATAATGTCCATTATCCAAACAGCTGTTAAAAACAGGTAGGAAGATAAATCCAAGGCAGCAACAACAACCAACTGAATAACAAATTCAAATATAGTTAACTTAATCAATAGAACACTTTTAAAGCTTGAGAAATATACTTTACAAGGGTATAGGGTACACAGGTTTAGTTCAAGTCCTGTTCCAAACTTCTCCATAATATGACTTAAACATCATAAATGTTACAAGGAAGCTATCACGGATAGGAGGGAGTTAGAAGCAAACAGGAAGCAAAAATAAGTGCTACAGACAAAACCCCAGCTTATTTGCTATATCAAACAACAAGGTCTTCAGGATGAACACGTTTTTCCAGGTACTTTCAATATTGGTTTAAGTTTTATAAGACTACTTTAGGATTGATGATTAACAGCAGTTTGAAGTCTTACTACTGTAGTCATTTTTGATTAGATTAAGGTCAGGGCACTGTTTAGGACAGTCAGGAACATATCACTTTTTCATATCCAACAAATACAATGTTCATGTGGCAGTGTGGGTTAATTTCTTGATAACCAAACTTCCTCCCCAGCTTTAGTTATCTTGCAGAGGACTACAGGCATTCATCTACTATTTCTATGTATTTTCCTACCGTCATTTTTGTCAGTCCCTACTGCAGAAAAGCATTCCATAGTACAAGCACAGTTCATGATGTGGATGATACAACCTGGATCCATTTTTGATTAGCTTCCCAAATTCCACTTTGGTTGTGTCAGACTGCAAGACTTTCAAAAACATATCAGAAGTATTCTCGAGTTACAATTAGTCATGCAGTTGCTGCTGTAAAGAGTCCTCAAGCTGTATAAATGGACAGCTGGATCTAGGCAATGTGTGATTCTTTACCATTGTTACACTTTTACACAGTCAACTGTGCTGACTTGCAAAGAATGTTCAATGTCTTTTAAATGGTCTTGTACCCTTCACCTGTGAACTCCACCTCCAGACCGGAGTGGGTCCAGGTGACTCTGTTCCATGTAAGGTTCTCTTTGATTTATATATATATAAGCACCATGAGCATGGAAAGGCGCTAAATAAATAATTTGCATTATTATTATTATTATTGATATATATATATATATATGTAATAAACAAAATTAAAGAGACCACCACCTAGTAATTAGTTGTCTCAGACAAATGGAGGACGTGCTAGGCAAACCTGGAAATCCCAAACAGGTTGTGATATTTTATTGGGAATGACTAAAAGGTGCATTGGTTTGAGATAAGTTGAAGTTTTACCTTAGAGAAGAGGTTCTTCTTCCTCTTAATAGGCGAAATGGGCTCTTGCTCAAGCTGCAAAGAATTATGTTGTTGCCTGCCATGACAGCAATTCTAGATCTAGTTGGTGGACATCATCAGACAAGGAAGATATAAAGATGAAAAAAGAAGAGCTGCCATTGTACAAGTCTGATGATTTAATATTCTGGCATACTAAATAGATAGCCACTAAAGCACTTGCCAAAGTGAAAGCCCATGAGTAGGAGGAATTTAGAAAGGCCACAATATAAAACCATTTGGTAAATTAAAGAAGGCATGTAAGTTGTCCATAATTTGTTTTCAGCAAAGACAGGGAAATGTTGACAGTAACTTCGAAGCCTAGTGAAAACACCCTTAAAGGAGGAGGAAGAAGGTAGTGACAGCAGCATTGGATGAAATGGAATTCATCTATGTGTCTGAGGGTGTCACTGTGATTAAAAAGCTTCTCACTGGCAAAGCTTGCAGTGATGAATAAGATCTGACAAGGAATGCCTGTGTGACTGTTTTGGCTGAAATGCCCCTTCAGTGTTGTAGGGGAGGTGGATATATTTCCTTGGGACTGGCAGACTGCAGTGGTGGTCCCTTTTTCAACAAATGGTGAAAAAAGAATGCATTGGGTGGCAGGTCAGAGAACAGAAATTCTGAAACAATGGAACCTATTTTTGTTTGGGGAATCATGTGAAACTTAAAAAAAATCATGTAGGTCAAATATGCAATGACAAAAATATTTAAATATATATGAACTTTAAAAAACTGAGTAATTCTAGTTATTCACTAAACTTTTTAAGTTGGAATGCCAAAGGCCTCAGCCATTGATTAAAATGGAAAGTTGTATTCTATCTTAGTTAATTTGAATCAGATACAGCATATTAAGGATAAACCTAGATTGAAGAGAGAATATGTTTGATACATATTTAATTTCCATTTATTTCTAACTCTAAAGGATGCTGATCTATATTACTATATATTGGCATAAAAACATGCCTGCCCCAAGTGGAGTTCAAGTATCTCGGGGTCTTGTTCACGAGTGAGGGAAGAATGGACCGTGAGATCAACAGGCAGATCGGTGCGGTGATGCGGGCTCTGCATCGGTCTGTCGTTGTGAAAAAGGAGCTGAGCCATAAGGCAAAGAATGAGATCGCGAATACAAGCGGCTGAAATGAGTTTCCTCCACAGGGTGTCTAGGCTTTCCCTTAACGATAGGGTGAGAAGCTCAGTCATCAGGGAGGGGCTCAGAGTAGAGCCGCTGCTCCTCCGCATCGAGAGGAGTCAGATGAGGTGGCTCAGGCATCTAATCAGGATGCCTCCTGGACGCCTCCCTGGAGAGGTGTTCCAGGCACGTCCAACTGGGAGGAGGCCCCGGGGAAGACCCAGGACATACTGGAGGGACTATGTCTCCCGGCTGGCCTGGGAATGCCTCGGGATTCCCCTGGAAGAGCTAGAAGAAGTGGCCAGGGAGAGGGAAGTCGGGGCATCTCTGCTCGGATTAGTGGAAGCGGATGGATGATGGCATAAAAACAAACAAAACTACAATGAATTAGTAGGTAATTTTCTCTCTTTAATCTCTAGAATGTACAGCCACAAACTTACTTATAGCAGGAGATTTCTGTCTCTATATTAAACCATGCTTTACATTTTTCATCTTCAAACACATTTGTGATTTCTAAAACTGCCTTAACAATTTAAGACCAGACTCTCTGCGTCAGATCAGAAGGCAGAGTGTAGTCCTCCACCTGATACTCATAATAAATATATAACAAATATTTTAAACAAAATATTACTTCAAAAAATAATATGCAAGAGGACCAAGCACATTACCAATAAAAAAAATAAACAAAATTAAAGTTAATAAACAACGTAAATATTAAACTATAGGAATTTTTACATGCATCAGGGACAAAATCCTGGGTAACCACTCTGGTTTGAAAACAGCAGGCTCAGATCGCTATCCAAAAGAATTTTATGAACAGTTGTTTGCCAAATTGTGCCTATTAATGTTACTTAAGGCATTATGCTATATCCATTCTAAAATGTGCATTCTGAAATTCTGTTATGATTAGTATTTTGTTTCATATTTTTAATAATTTTTCCTTGCCCTTTAAACATTATCAGGAACTCTTTTTGAGGACTTTGAAGGTAAAGGAACCTTGTGGTCACATTTGTTTTTTTCCTGATTTGTGTTTTTCACATTGTTGAAAATGATTGCAATCTCTCACGCAGTGCCATTTTGTTTCTTGTTTGTGTGTTGCCATTTTGAGCATGTTTATTGATTGATTGCTATCCCATTTTTATGGCGGGTCAAGCGGAAGTATGCAACATCATTGGGTCATAGGTCAGGTCATACATATTCTCCCACAGACCTTTGTTTGTGTTCATTTTCGTTGCCCAATCCTTGGTTTTCCAAATTCTTGCTCTGCTTTTTGACCATGACTAACATTTAATAATTTGTCCCTGGTATTTTTTTTTATGTGATTTTCAATTTCTCTCACTTTTTACTGACTACAGTTCTTGTTTCATGCCTTGAGTTAGCTGATTTAGTTTGCCCAATTATGTGTCTTTCTGGTTTTGACCACTTGCTTGCTATTATATTTGTTGATGATGATTCTGTGCACATTTTAATGCTGCTATCACCTTCTCAGCACAATTTCCTTATTGACCACAGATGGCGTCTGTTCTTTCAATTAACCATCCAGTCCTAAAGTTGGGAGTATTCTAAACAATAATCATTTTATCATTGTTAATTCTCCCAACTATATATCAGAACTGAATCCAAATTTGCAAAATACAGTGAGTAACTAACCCCACTTAATCATATCAAAGGTGTTTTTCTGTGTCCAGTGACACCAAAATCTTAGAAAGGCCTGTTTCTAGTGAGGTATACTGTAATATAATGAAACATATGTGAGTATTTTGATGATAGGTGTCTGTGTTTAAGAATTTCAAGTGAATCGTGAAATTGCAGAAGAAGCATTTCCTCTATTCTTTTTGCAAGGACTTTCACAAACAAATTCTTCTAGAACACGTACAAGGACAAATGTGAAATTTTGTTTATTGGGAACTAAAAACAAATCATGTCATGCTTCAGAGATCTAAAGCAAAGCGTGGTATTGGAACTATTTACATTTCAACTACTGTCTTGAATATATGCACAATAGGACTGTGGATTGAATCATTAGAAAACTAAATCTACCAGTGTGGTTGGCAATGGAATTAACTCCTCTCGAGGAATTTGTTTTATGCACTAGTTACCACTAATTGCCATTAATGAGACTAAAACCCAATTGTTCTTATCTTATTGATCTGGAAGCGTTATAATCCACCTACCACCACACACAGGAAAAAGAATATCCTGTTTTATTTAAAATTATAAAAATCAAAATGTCTTTACAAAGAACTGTACACAATGTGATTAGAATTTAGCTGCTCTTAATTAAAATGCTTCATCCCAACTATACTTTATATCTAGAGAGTATCTGAGAGTGATTACTTTATATAATATCATTGCTCTCTAGATAAGCAGGCTAGGGGATGTCAAAATTGATTTGAATGCCATATACTACTATATGTCTAGTGATGAGTGAAACAGTTTGCAGCAAACTTCTGTGTTTTGCTTCCAGTAAAACCACAAGAAGAAAGGAAATTAGTCCTGTCTGAAAAAATTTACATTCTTTAATTCTACATGTGTTTGCCTGTGATTCAATATTTCAATAAAGATCTGCAGTGAAAAAAAAATATTCCTGACTTATTTCTTGTCATGTGTAGATATTTTGCTGAGTCAGATGATGTGTTCTGGTGGCATGCTCCCCACTTTTGCCGCTTTGATGATAATGTTACAAGTTTCACGTTTCACAATTTCAAAATTGCCTACAAAGTTCATTTTAGTGTGACAGCTCTATGCAAATCAAAACTTGTCTGTTTCACTCATCACTATGTTTGTTTGGCAAACATATCATTCACTTACTGTAATGTAATCCAAAAAACCAACAGAAGTTATAAAATAAAACAATTTATAAAAAAAGGTTACAGTTCTCAAGCAATGGTGTTTGAATTAATCAGTTTCTGCAAAATGAAAGCTTTCAAAAATATCAACTTCAATAAGGCACTGATTAATATACCAAAAAAGAACAAAGAAGTAGATGAATTAGTAGGTTTACCAATACAGGTCAACAGATTTAGTCACCATTTTGATTAAAAGTTATGGGAAATTATCCTGCTCTTCTTTTTCAGATCTTTTATCTTACTGAATTTGCTCAGTAATCAAAGTGGGTCCTATCCCACACAAATCTGTAGGGTGAGGAAAGCTGTTATTGTTTCCCTAATTCTTTTTATTTTCTTCTGCATCACATTTGTAGCATTGCTCCAACTATTAGTGTTTGTGGTCAGGACATGTCTTTCTTTTTTTCTTATCACATTATCCTTTATAACCATTCCTTTTGCACAGTTATTCACACTTTAAAGTTACCTATCAGTAAGTCTATACATGCACATATTTGCTCTGTTATTGATTTGTGCTTTACAAATTATTTCTTTTGTACAATTAGTGATCTAAGCCCTGACAAAAGACTATTGTCTGAAATGTGTTAACTACAATAAAGATTAATTTTGATCCAGTCTTAAAAAGCAAATTTTCTGATCTTACAGAAGACCCCCAAACAGGACATTTGCTCAGGGACTCAAGCTAAGTCATATTTCCATAGGATTGAAAAGAACTGACACAATACTTTGTTCTTGTCCTTATCTTTATTATTATTGGATATCTGGCTTGATATTATTATTGCTATGCATCTTGCTGATTGTTTTTGGGGACTGTTAATATTTTTTATTATTTATTTAAACCTTTTTTACATGTTTTTTTCCAGTTCTGTTTACCCAGTTTGATTCTGAAAGGTGCTCACTTGTATGTGACATATTTTTTCTTTGACTATATTTGATTGTTATGAATTACAAATTTTGCAATGCATCTTTGTTTGTTCTTCTTAAATTCAATTTAAGGTAGTAGATGTTATTTATATATTAACAGTATATGTAAATATGTAAATATATAAAAACAATCTATTCTTCTATTCTGTCATTCCCTTACAGAGTTATAAAAAGCTTCATCCTATTCTGGCAGTGATGGAAATGAGGGAGAATAAACTTTCAATTAGATTAAACATTTTTGCAGCTCACCAATCCCCACATACAGATTCTGTTTTGCCTTGTAGGGAGGTTTTTAGGGTTCATAGGAGGAAGCTGGCCCTAGAGACATTTTCGGTGCCTAACTTACAACAAAAAGGAGTGTTACACACATCAACTTTAAGGTGTCAGAGTCACAGAAGTAAAAACAGAGTCTTAGCTTTAAAATGAATGGAAAATCTATAGAACAGAAACAATACTGCCTTACACTCTGAACTTATGAAACACTATGTATACAACATCAAAGCCTTTAGCTTTATTTAGCCTGTGCTGCGCAAAATACAAATAACCATGGCAAACGAAGGATGGAAAAGTCAACTATAGAATCCTATTGCAAATGCCTACAAAAGCAGAAGTATCAAATAATGCATTGGCAATTCTGTATATTGACACAGACAAATGCTTGCGTTTAAAAACTGTAATTTTCTGGACTTCTATGCAGCAAAGTTCCTAGTCATATCATTAAAATCCAGTTTCTGAACCACATCACTGTTAATTGACAAGAGACAAATTAATTGGTCTTTTGTCCATGTCCATGAGAATAACATGATTTTTCTAGAGATTAGTTTGTTAGAAAATTTGCATTTGTGTAGAAAAATACTAATGGGTTAGTAGTACAAGCTGGATTAGTGGTGCTTAATATTTTAAAAGTTCAGAGTCAGAGAGAATATTGGCATTATAACTGCAAATTTTGTAGAAGACAGCAAAGTATTAATAAAAGATGCATTTCTCAACTGTATAGTAATTAGGATGCACTGGAATGAAAAAGTAATATTGTCTTGAATACGGGTAAAGAAACCTCCATGCATCCACCAAATTACATTCCTTGATAAAGTCTGAAATATTTGAGGCAGATTTATATGTTTTAGTGACAGTTAGAAATAAGCTACCTAAAACAAGATTTAATGCACCATTCAGACCTTCTACTATTAGATGATGGGCATTAAACATAGAACATTGCTTACAAATCCACAATTACAAATTAATTAGTTAATTAATTAATTTAGTTTTGTTAAGGTTAACGCCAGTAATGTAGCCTACTTTCATAATCACAGATTGTCACACTCTACAAAACTTTTAAGACCACATGCAGAATTGTTTAACCCTTTTGCTTGTGTCATTATAATTTTCAATAATGGGAGGACAAGACATACATGATAATTGGTAAAGTCAGTAATATTCATCTTTAAACTTCCTAGAAGCTGAAAGCACGTGGTGTTCATTCCTTGATAGCATAATCAGATCAGCCAACAATCTCTCCTTTGCACTTTTCTATCTCCTAGAAAATCCTTTATATCATTTTCAGTCTTTGTCATCATCCTACGCTTGGCACTTAGACCACCCAATACATTCACCCAGCCATCATGACCCTGAAGCAAAAGTCCAAGCTATGGTCATTAGTGTAATTTTCACTGCAAAAGAAAATAAAACTTGTTAAAACACAGATGTAAGACACAGCGGTGAAGTGTTTTTTGTGGCCGTTGGTCCTGTATCATGTTAGTTCAAGTTCAAAATTTTAAAAATGCAAATATATTGCTGTTGTCTCTAACACTGTTCTTCCTCCCTCCTCTTTCTGATACCGCAACGTCCAAATTTTAGTAGACTCTGAAAGCCATGTAAGGCTTTTAACATTGCTATGGGACGGAGAGGAAAGAAACACCTTTTTTTCTCCAACATGAATACCACTCACATTTTGGCAGGCACTTTCAACTTCATTATCCTTCTATATAAAAGCGGTCGGGATTGTCCTTCCGTCCCGTGAGTGCTACGCAGGTGTGGAGTTTCACACGCCCCGTACATTTTGCAATGCGATGGGATTAGTAGTTTCGTTTTTCCAGGTAAAAGATGATTTTCTACTCCAGACTGTGCGATATCTTTTTCTTCTTTCTTATCTTATTATATAAAAGCGGTCGGGATTGTCCTTCTGTGCCATGAATGGAAAGCGTAGCAGTATTCCGCTTATCACAGACTTACTACTTGCAGCTTGCGGTATGAAGCGACATGATGTGAACAGAGTTCTGGTGCTCCCATTGTTCCCTTGCTTTTGTGCGCGATGCGCTGGAAAAATAGACAAAATTATGTCTCTGGAAATAATTAATGTTGATGGAGTACAAATGGCTCACCTCGTAGTAAATATCAGGGGGGTTCAAAAGGTTTAAATTTCATCACAAAAATAACAGAAACTATGAGTATTAAAGTAATACCGCTCAAATGCAATATAACCAAGTTAATAAGTTTGTATAAAATATCAAATTGATCTACATATTGAATTGCCTTAAGAAGTGGTCAACTTAAAAGTCAGTCGCCTTAAAAGGCAGGTCAGCCTAGTAGAAGGATATTACTTGTGTTACAAGGAAATATAAAATAACTGATAATCCATCTCAGATTAAGCCTAATGTGTCACTGCACTTTGGTGTCCTTATTGATTGAAGAGTAAAATGTATCACAAAAAGTGGTCAACACAGCTGTAAATTTGAAACATGTATAATGTATAATAAATCTTGCTTTTAATTTTATGTTAGCTATAGTTAACTTTTATATATTCTCAAATTAATTTGTATAATACTTTTACAGTTCCATTATGTGATTAATCAAACAATTAGATATATTTACCTTGTATGTCTGATGACTGCTATAAACATACCAGGGTGGTCCAGATCTAATTATGCAATTTTTATTACGCTATAACTTATTAAGTTTATTACTCCGAGCCTGTATTCGAGGACGTTGTAGGCTGATTGCTTATATAAGGCTGTCCGTTGCTCCAGTCTCTGCATTCCCTTCCTTGCTTCGCCACGGGATTCACGTCTCCCTGCTGATAACTACAGCCTTTTTATTTAATCCACGGCTTCTCCGCTGTTTTATTGTTCATTTATTACAATTATAGTTATTGTGTAGGTATTTAAGACTTACTTTACATTGTTCAGGTACCCATTTCCTTTATCATTCCAACCGTACTTACCGAGTGGTTTCCATGCCCAGAGATGGCACCTACCTTTTCCATTCTCTTTGTTACATATTGCACGACCATATCAGGCTCACTCTTGATGTCCGGAGGAACACTGTGTCTTATGTATTGAATGACTGGGACAGGTCCAAAGTGTGGACTGATGACGGTACAGGAGATAATTATTCTACACAGGAGCACTAGAAGAGTGAAATGCTTAAGCCCTTCACCTATACAACTACATGTGAGTTGATGGCTGCCGCTGAATTGTTCGGTTGTCGTTTTTAAGTGTACCGAAATGGCCAAATATTTTATACCTTTCGACAACCGCCATTGCCTCTTAAACATCTTAGATTGACAGGTGACGATTTCAGTAGTGGACACTTTGATGTTTATGAATGTTTAAACTCTCAAAAGCTGGATGTGAAGTTATCGATGGAACCGGTTGTATACTTACAACGCTTGACAGATGCCGAATGTCACTTCAACACAAGTCCTACAAATACTGTCATAATTGAAACAAACCATGAAACTCAAACCGATTATGACAGCAGCAATCCAAGCTGTGAGATTTGAAACAAGATTACTGTTCACATGGCCAGCTGTACGTTGCCTGCTCAAGAGTAAGGTCAGGGCACAGCTTGGTCATATTACAACCGGAGGGCCGAACTCACAATGTGGTATACAAAGAGATCCTTAACAAATAATTATTGGTATATTTTCCCTCAGTTTAAAAAGGTTTAATTTTCTTCTTAATAAAAATTTTAAGGCAGTACTTCGCCGCTGCAAAGCAGGGGATTTTTGCTATTCCTTAAATATATTCCTTATTGCATTTATTTACAGTTTTTTTTTATATAAATTTCCAAATGGCTGCTCTGATATTTATTTGTACCCATTCTTAATAATGAATGTGTGTAAGTTCAGATGAAGTTATAGTTCTTAAAACAGCACATCAGTTAAATCAATATAAAAATAAAAGTATAATCTTTAAGGGGGTATTCCTTCAATTGTAACAAACTTTACTCCTACACTGCCTGTACTCAAGACTGAGCGTTTCTATTTTATATTTAAATGATTTTATTTTTTAGTTATGTAGTGCAAAAAAACAGTAAATCATCTTTGTGCTCTAACTTGATGAGTGATGAAAGTTACTTCTTAATGCACCATAAACATTTTTCATTCAATTAACAGCCACAATCCCAAATCTTAATATTTCATTGTTTTTTCCATGCTAGTTTGCAGTGATATTGAATTTTTCAGCTTTATATAATGTTAAAATATACAATTATATTTTAATATTACTCGAAGTTATAGATGGGAAGCAAAATGAAGACAAAAGGTAAGGCAACAACGAATTCTTTTGCGATCTAGAATTTGCACTACATCAGGTGGGATACAGGTGCATGTGCTGGGGAAAAAGACAAAGAAGAAAAAGGACAGAAGCTGTTACTCAGCATCATCAGTTCTGTGCTGGCAAGGGGATAGAAGCAGCACAGTGAGACATCAATTGGCCATTCCAATTTCAATTCAATTTCAGCTGCTCCAATGACTCCTTGATCGCAACTCACTATGAAGGATACTCTGCATCAAGAAAATACATCCTTTTCAATTCCAAAGACCCTCTTTCATCAGGAAAGTAATCTTGGTTATATAGACTATTTAATATAATGTGTGCCACTTAAACTGCTGCTCTCAAAGAAATGATCTAGTAAGCAGTTTATTTTCTCATCAACAAATGTCGGTTTCTTAAATGGATTTATTCAAAATTAGTATACAAAACCATTATTTTTTCATAGACAAATTAACAGCACTAAGTTTAGAAAGGCAACCCATTACAAAAGTTTGGTTGATAATTAAAATGTGGAGAATTACAGAACTGTCCAAAATAGTTAACATTTTCTTCATACAACACTTTGGCAGTATTACAATGAAAAAGAAAGTAAAATATACTAAAATACAAACAATATATGAGCATGATTGTATAATAAACAGTAAAATAAATTTTTAAAAATTACCATTTGGATAGCAGTACAGCACCAGCATTAAATTAACAGTAAATAAAAAAAATCAATCTTAAATTTCATAGTGAACACAATGATACTGTGGTTTACCAAAAAGTGTACTGGAAGAATGGGTTATCAACATACAAAGAATACTATAATCCAATTTTGTTATTAGTTACTGAAAGAACTGAGAATCAGTGTCTGGATAGCAAGAGAAGGGGCCAAGGGAGCTAGTCTCAGAAAAAATTGTGCATTTGCATGTGAGGATGACAGCTGTCATTGTTGCCATTGAAATATCCTTTGCATAGAGTTGCCTTATGCATCATCACCATATCTGTGGTCTGGCAACTCAATGGTGACTGAGGTCTTTTGATGTGTGCAGCATGCTGCTGGAAATATTCTAACTGTCCAGTAGCCAGTGTGGAGTTCTACACTGTGGTCTCCTGAAAAAGCAATCTGAGCGCAAAAGCAGCACAATGCCTGAACAAACTTATCAGGAAAGCCTGCGCCATCAAAGGGCAAACCATGGAAGATGTTGTGGAAAAGAGAATGGTTGCAAAATTGGATGCCAACAAGAAAAATCTCCTCCATTCTCTCCCGGAGGCGCTCTCTTAAAACACTTTAGCCACAGGCTCATTCCACCATCACTGGGGTCTTTTCTTTACCCACTACTATCAGGCAATTCAGTACTTCCATCTGATGTACTTGTTAAGTTTATTTATTTATCGATTGATTGACTGATTAATTGATTGATTGGCTGTATTATTTGTCCTTTGAGTCTGGATTATTGTTTTGTATGTTTCTGCTGCTGCGTGCATTTGAATTTCCCCATGGGATTAATAAAGTTTATCAGTCTAATCTAATCTAATTTGTTATTGTAGTTCATTGGATCTCATGTGGTACTAATACCAGTAGATATGATACTGTACGTATTCTATAACATTGATGTAATATCTTTATATGAAAGTAATATCTTAATTATTTTCTTAAATATGTAATACTGTATGTATTAAGTTACATACTCTGGCTATATTTTTCAAGTTAATTATTCAGCATCCTAGATGTAGTACCGCCCCAAGTGACGTGAAGAGTAACAAAATGCCTTACTAGTAACCAGTAAAACAAAATATGAGTATGTCTCAACGATTCTGTCATTATTACATTGGTTATCTGTTCTCTTTAGAATTTATTTAAAGATACTATTAAGTATACAGAGGTGAACATAGGTTTATAGTTGTGAGTATGTAAAACACAGTTTATCATTATTTATTTGTTAATTATTGTATTGTTTATTTGTATTATTGGACTTCTTCTTCTTAAAGCTGTTGAGTTACTAAAGCTATTGTAATAATCATAACCTGTATGTCTTTTTGCATACGAACAACTGTAAACCTACCTTTGCCCACCCCTGTATATAAATCTCTGAATAATCTTGCTCATGCTTACATTTTGGTGTGCCTTTCCCCTTATATTCTCAGTCATAATCTTATTTTAAGAGCAAATACAAGTTTACTTACTATCCCTACAGATAAGCATAAAAGAAATGGTGAGGCATCCTTTTGCTGTTATGCCCCAAAAATCTGGAATACTTTACCAATAGAGATGCACCAGGCTAATACTGTGGAACATTAAAAATAAAAAAAGTATTAAACTGCTTTTTCAATTTGTCTTTTTCATAGCTGCAATTTAGGACCACTTCTAATAAACTGTGTATGGATGGAAATATAATATAATTCTTGGATTTGCAATCAGTTACTAACCTCTGCTTTTTTCTGTTTTCATTTCTGGCTTCCTGTGTCACCACGTTCTGATCAAAGAAGTGTTCAGCTGCCTTTGATGTTGGAATGAATGTGGATGTTCAAACTGTCAATGAGTCCCACTTCATAGAATTTCCTAGGACAAAGCTTAAAAATAACAGGAACTACTTATACACATTTATATTATGTAGAATGCCAAGTCGAGGCTGGGTGGTTTTTGGACTTGCAGAAATTTTTTCATAAGCATTTCGCCAGTTTTTAAAAAGTTTTTCTGTCCTCCATGGCCATCTGATCATAGCATCGGACATATCATTATGATCAAAACAGACTTAAAAGTGAATCTATAATTAAGCACTCTATTTTATCTATTTCTTAAAAATTTCTCTTAGTTTAAGTATGTCTTTATTTATCCTTGTTTAATATTATTGGTCGTTCATGTACAGTATTGATTCACACGCTTATTTATTTTTAATTTGTTGCTTTTTTTCTTCTAGTTTATTCTTTCCCTCTAGTAAAGCACTTTGAGCTACATTTCTTATATATTTGTTTATATTTCTTATGCTACAGATACAAATTTTCTTGTCAGAGTAGTAGTGTAAGAACCCATGTGAATTCCATGACAAACAAATCACCAGCCTTAGGGTTGGACATGAGACACAAATTTAGTCACTTTTTAAAAGAGGGTCCTCCATAACTAGTTGCACATTGAGTCCCAGCAGTAAACTCCAAATATTAACATCAGGAAATGTTCAGGTGTTTTGAATCAGTCCCACTTTGGCTTTATCTTACTACGTGTTGTGTCTCTTTAGTTTAAAACTTTTATCTTCTCCTGCTGAGGAGGGAACGCTGGCACACGCATGCTGTTTCTGCTCCTCCAATGTTAACAACACTTTTCGTAAAATTTGCCTTAATCCTGCACTTTTTTACGCTTGTTTTATTTCTTTATTGTACGTATAGTTCGTGAATGCAGCTGACTCAAATTGTATGGATTTGGATTAATTTTTACAGACTTTATGGACTTTAATTTGACTGGGAACAACTGAATCTGTGGATCACGGGACGAGACCTACGAACATTTCTTTGTACCTGGCGATCTAGGAGCCTGGGATGATCTGTCTCTTTGATTATAGTTGCTATGCTGGTCTGCTCTCGATTCATTTTATTGTGCTTTATGACTAAGAACTGATCTGATGTTCACACCCACCTGGCTTGTGGCTCTGGAGTGATCACACCTGTAATACCCAGCGTTACTTCTTTGCGGCTGTATGTTGGAATCTCCAAATCCCGCCAATCTCACCGGCTCCGCTGTGCTGCTTCTCCACTGCTATCAGATAAGTATTACTCAGTATCATGCTAAAATACTCTTGTGACAAACTCCTTCATATTAAACAATTTGTCCAGAGCAAATGGTCTGACTGGAATATCCTAAAAGACACCTGTATTTTGCGGCGCCCGAAAAAAGTACATCACGGGTCAGGTCGCCACCACCGCTGGGCTGCAAATGAAAAGATCACAGGCAGCATTTGCTCAGGAATATGCCGTCCTACTCATGGCCCTGGAAATTGAAGTGTCAGTGTGCCAAATTTATAGTATATGAAAATAAATTCTGGTCATGGCTCTATGCAAAAAGAAGTCTCATCAACTAATATTGCATTGTTTAATTCAAGATCTCTTAATGGCAAAGCATTGGTGCTGTCAGAATTCATCATTGACAACAAACTTTATATGCTGTGTTTAATGGAGACTTGGAAAAAAGCAAATTAATTTATGTCTCTCATGGAGGCGACAACACCTGGTTACACTGTCCTCACAGAGCCTTGTAGCTCAGGACAATGTGGAGGATTTGCAGTAATTATCAGAGTGGATTTAAACATTAAAAGAATCCCAATTGATTGTCCATTGTCTTTCGAGTGTCTGGCTCTTAAACTAATAACAGAATCAGGTCCTGTCCTACTCATTGTAGTTTATCGTCCTTCAAAATACAATGCATCCTTCTTATCTGATCTGACTGAACTATTAACCCACTTAAGTTCCTTTTCCCAGAGAGTTATCCTTCTTGGTGATTTCAACATCCCTATTAACGTCCCCGCATCTAAACTGAGAAATGAATTCCTATCCTTACTGGACTGTTTTGACTTGACACGACATGTTGATTTTCCCACCCACTCTGGTGGTCATATATTGGATCTGATCTGTACATCTGGACTATCTGTTGGCAACATTTACAGCACTGATTTAGGACTCTCTGACCATAAAACATTACTTTTCACTGTCTCACTACCTCTCCCTCCTCTTACCTGTAAACGACACATTTCTTACAGAAACATTAAAAATATCTGTCGCTCTAACCTTTCTGGATGCATTTCTGATCTTTTACTGTCTTCACCTATTCCATCAACACTAGATAGTCTTGTTGACCATTATAACACAGCCCTTCATTCAGTATTAGATAAAACAGCTCCTTTAAAACATAAGGAGGTTTCTTTTAAGCGTTCAGCTCCTTGGTATAACTCAGAATTGCAATCTATGAAAGCAGCTGGCCGATGCCTTGAGAGAATGTTACGTAAGTCTGACCTCACCGTGCACATCCAGGCTTTCTCTGACCACCAAAGAGCTTACAGAGAAGCACTAACTGCTGCCAAGAACACCCATTATGGCAGAATAATAGAAAGTGGCCATGATAACCCAAGAGTTTTGTTCTCTGTAGTTAATAAACTACTCCAACCCGGATCTGGCCCACCTACCTCTTCTACTGAAGTCTGAGAAATTCCTCCACTTTTTCCGTAACAAAATTAAAGATCTAAATAATTCAACTAACATAAATACGTCATCTGTTTATATCTTTCCCTGTTTTCCCACTCCATCCAGCTTCTTCTCTAAGTTCCCACCAGTTACATCTGCGTTTGTTAATAACCTGCTTTGTAAGATGAGGCCGACTACTTGTGCACTGGACCCCATCCCCAGCACACTACTTAAATCCTGCCTTCATTCCAATATATTAATAACAGCGTAAACTGAATCCTATGCAGGCAGCAATGAAACAAAAGATTTATTACCAAATAATCACTCCAAAATTGCATCCAAAAGATCAGCAGAGGTTCAGAATAATTAACTGGTTACATTGTTAATAAATTCTTGCCAAATTTTAAATATATTTTGGACAGTATCTTGTTTGATTTTTTTTTCCAATTTTAGGTTAAATGAGACATCCTTTTCCCATTGTGTTTCAGTAAGTGGGTAGGATTCTTGAATAAGAGAAGGCAACATGCCAGCAGTGTAGCTGAGGTTATCACAATAGATTTTTTTTTATCAAACAGTAGTGTCCCTATAATACGAAAAAAAAAACAAAAACAATGTCAACATATTGGGGTCCTGTTTAATTGCTGCTGTCAAAGGCAAAAAAAAAATCAAAGGATGAGGACAATGGTTTAGAAGTAATGTGCAGTAGTAGAGTCTAGATTCTTTGGAGATTACTTTGTTGGCAACAAATATCTTTAAACCATTGTTTTCATTTGAAATGTATTTTAGCACTTTAAAATACTATTATTAGTCCAAAATATAGATCTTTGAAGTTCACCTTTTAAGATTTTATCTGTTTTTACTGCCACAACAGGTATTGCTAGCTGTAGCCTTGGAATCTTAACACACTTTAATGATGGCATCCTTGACTTCCCCATTAAGAGTAAACCATGTTTCTTGCCTTTATTGTTAATTGAGAAGATATGTAACAGTGCAAAACCTATCTGCGCTGGAATCTGCACAACAGTACATTTCTATGTTTGACCAAACCCTGTGTATCTGATACATCTACTTACATAATATCCTGCAGGTAGCTTCAAATAGGCCATACATTTTTTCCATTCCTGAAAGTATTTGCTGTCCATGTCTTCAGCCCATTCATGTTTCTGTTAGCACAGGTCACTTAAAATAAGCTTCACCAACAGTATACTTTGCACTAAAACTCCAAGGGTAAGGGGGAGGTATTATGCTGATCTGACAACAGACAGAATCCACCTCTTGTGGCAACCTTATCTTGAACCTTTATCTGAATTTTAAAGCTGTCAGTTTCTATGCAACACTATAGACAGCCAGAGCAAGTTATGTTGGAAGAAAGTAGACAACAAGTCTGCTCTGCTGTTACTCAAACATTTGGTCAGGTGGAACATGTCTCTGAAACATATGGCAGAAAGATTGTGTAACAGTTTTATATGATTGTTTATCTGTTGCAACTGTGCGAAACCCCTTGCAAGGACACTGTTGTACAATTCCCGATTTGGGGCACCAGTAGAAGAGATTGAACAAACAGGGGATAGAGAAAGTGAGAGTTAGACTAAAAAAAGACTTTTCAAAAACAGGATTCTGTTTTATTTCAGCTGTGTCTAAACTACAGGAGGATGCAAAAGTTTGGGCAACCTTGTTAATAGTCATTATTTTCCTGTATAAATCGTTGGTTGTTACGATAAAAAATGTCAGTTAAATATATCATATAGGAGACACACACAGTGATATTTGAGAAGTGAAATGAAGTTTATTGGATTTACAGAAAGTGTGCAATAATTGTTCAAACAAAATCAGGCAGGTGCATAAATTTGGGCACTGTTGTCATTTTATTGATTCCAAAACTTTTAGAACTAATTATTGGAACTCAAATTGGTTTGGTAAGCTCAGTGACCCCTGACCTACATACACAGGTGAATCCTATAATGAGAAAGAGTATTTAAGGGGGTCAATTGTAAGTTTCCCTCCTCCTTAAATTTTCTCTGAAGAGTAGCAACATGGGGGTCACAAAACAACTCTCAAATGGCCTGAAAACAAAGATTGTTCACCATCATGGTTTAGGGGAAGGATACAGAAAGCTGTCCCAGAGATTTAAGCTGTCTGTTTCCACAGTTAGGAACATATTGAGGAAATGGTAGACCACAGGCTCAGTTCAAGTTAAGGCTCAAGTGGCAGACCAAGAAAGATTTCGGATAGACAGAAGCAACGAATGGTGAGAACAGTCAGAGTCAACCCACAGACCAGCACCAAAGACCTACAACATCATCTTGCAGCAGATGGAGTCACTGTGCATCGTTCAACCATTCGGCGCACTTTACACAAGGAGATGCTGTATGCGAGAGTGATGCAGAGGAAGCCTTTTCTCCACCCACAGCACAAACAGAGCCGCTTGAGGTATGCTCAAGCACATTTGGACAAGCCAGCTTCATTTTGGAATAAGGTGCTGTGGACTGATGAAACTAAAATTGAGTTATTTGGGCATAACAAGGGCGTTATGCATGGAGGAAAAAGAACACAGCATTCCAAGAAAAACACCTGCTACCTACAGTAAAATATGGTGGTGGTTCCATCATGCTGTGGGGCTGTGTGGCCAGTGCAGGGACTGGGAATCTTGTCAAAGTTGAGGGACGCATGGATTCCACTCAGTATCAGCAGATTCTGGAGACCAATGTCCAGGAATCAGTGACAAAGCTGAAGCTGCACCAGGGCTGGATCTTTCAACAAGACAATGACCCGAAACACTGCTCAAAATCCACTAAGGCATTCATGCAGAGGAACAAGTACAATGTTCTGGAATGGCCATCTCAGTCCCCAGACCTGAATATAATTGAAAATCTGTGGTGTGAGTTAAAGAGAGCTGTCCATGCTCGGAAGCCATCAAACCTGAATGAACTAGAGATGTTTTGTAAAGAGGAATGGTCCAAAATACCTTCAACCACAATCCAGACTCTCATTGGAACATACAGGAAGCGTTTAGAGGCTGTAATTTCTACAAAAGGCGGATCTACTAAATATTGATTTCATTTCTTTTTTGTGGTGCCCAAATTTATGCACCTGCCTGATTTTGTTTGAACAATTATTGCACACTTTCTGTAAATCCAATAAACTTCATTTTACTTCTGAAATATCACTGTGTGTGTCTCCTATATGATATATTTAACTGACATTTTTTATCGTAACAACCAACAATTTATACAGGAAAATAATGACTATTAACAAGGTTGCCCAAACTTTTGCATCCCACTGTATGTAAATATTTTTGCAAGGCAATTGTTTTGTATAAAGTCCAATACAAAGACACTTTCAAAACAAAATAAAATGAATGCAGGTCCTATTTATAATATTACAGCAGCTCCAAAACAAAACTGAAGAAAAACAACAACAAAAAAAACCTCTTCCTCCTCCTTTGTCCAGTTCATGAAGGCCAGACTGAAAAATATTGAAAAATCAAAAAAGTGAAAAATTAAGCACAAGGACAAGAAAAAAAAATAACATGTTAGACACATCTCAACATATGTTCACTTCATAATGCCCTTCTGATAATTACTGAGATAGACTTACAGCAAATCCAATATATACGTTGTCATCAAGACCACAGACTTGCAAATCTAATAAGATGGGACATTTAGTTACCCTTTTTGAATTAGCATTATGTTTTTGCACTCAACGTACATTTTTCTTCAATGAAGATTGAATTGATGTTGAAGATTTCCTGTGCAAAGTGTTACTATACTACTCGTATCTAAACAGGCACATTATTATTCATACCTGTCACTCTTCTTAAACTTCACCTTAACAAGTAATGCACATTCTTCTCTGTCTGTGGTTACCATACACATCACTTTACTTTACACAAAGGTGCCCCTGTTTGAAACATTGCAGGCATAAAGCTTTAAATTTCAAAACATTAATTCTACCTTTGGTAATTCTTAGATCTTACTTCATTTAGCAAGTGTGTGCTTGTTCCAGCAAAATACACAGTGTTTTACTGAAATCAAACAATCTTCATAGTCTTTTTGTAGTATTATCAAATTCTTGCCTGTCCTTGATATTGGACATAATAATTACACAACTAGTAACAAATAGTGAATTGATCAACATTTCTCCATTATCTGACAATTTTATTCGAGGACAGGTGATTGCTTTACTCATATACACTCTGGCTATTTAAACTCCATCTCCATGATATACCTGAAGCAGTTTCCTTAATTCTTTGTAACCCGCTCCTGATGACCTAAGCCCCTAGATTTGATTAAGTTTTTGCGGCCTCCCTCTGATACACTGCTCAAGGAAATTGAATATATCTCAATCCCTGTCAAACATATTGTCCATGATATAATCAAATGGTCTAGAGAAAGGTATACTGTATAGGTCAAATGGTATCCCTCAAGTAATGGTACTTTTGTGCATGCTTCACGATACTTGTTTTTTTGTTGAACTAACATATTAGTGATTGCATTCTGACCTTCTCATTAACTCTTCTAATTCTGGGGTTAATGCCCCCGGACAGTGTGTACCCTTTACCTTACACCTTGTGAATGTGACCCACCTATTTCTCCCTGTCCGGTCCGGAATCTCCTCCGGCACCACCTTGGGGGTGCACACTATCTTTCTAAAGGACACCTGGGCCAGGTCCGCCAATTCTCTACTAACACTACTCTACTATAACACTTTGTAATAATCGTTTCTTTTAGTCTGAGCACTGCTTTTTGTGTTAGACATTAACTGTACTTTCAGTTGTGTTTGTTCTGTCTCAGGTTCTTAGCCTTTGTAAAAATGTAGGAGATGTTTGATTCCCACTTTCTACAAACTCCTGGCCAGTGGGGTACACTGTCACATCATTAGGCATTCTTAGCTTTCAAATTTGTGTTCTGTCAGAAAAGCTTGAGATATGCTGCCCTCTGAGCAATACTTGTCTTATAATTGTAATTTGTTAAATTGATTTGTAAACTGTTCATTAACTGAGCTTGAAAACATGCCTGAGTCATTCTGTCACTGTTTTTCCAAAGCCAAAACAATATTTTTCCTGTAAAATCCATTAAGGCTTTTGATCTAGCAGCAAACCATTTTAGTTGTCTTTTTTATGTAACCACTGTATTCAATAAGGATAATATCTTTCATTTAGCGATTTGTATTCTCACTGTATATTACGAAACTCAATTTCAAATATTTTTATTATTTTAGCCCTTTCAAGGCTTCTGATTTCTTTCATAACCTCAAAAAGCTGATCATACTTTGTTTTTATAAAATTCTTAAGTGTATGCATTTGTTCAGAACCTTATTTGTTGTTATACTCACTCTTTGCTGCTTCAATCTGACTATCTCCGTCATCATTAACTAATGCACAATTCACCGCCAGTGTTTCTAAGCAACAGTTTCTTAGAAACAGCTTCCTCCCAAGTGCGACAATTATCTAACAACAACAACTCGAGTCAAACTTCTTCCTCTTTTGGCCAATGAGAGAAATGAGACTATGTGATGCCATTATTTATTCTAACACAACTTTTTAACATTCAGCTTTAGCGTCTTTTATTTTCAATTCTGATCAGCCAGTCAACATGATTAAGCTAAATAAGCCAAGCATAGTACCTTTTATAGGCCAGTTCTTTCTGTCTGTTTTTCCCATCACAAACAGACTTTGACTGGCAGTGACAAAGACTTACAGAATTTCAGGAATTGAACATGATGTGCTCACAGTCCAAGAGTACTTTAATTTGTAAACAATTAGTGAAATTCACACAAAAAGAAATGGAAAACTTGATAATACACACAAAAGCATCTTCTTGTTTGAGATGTTTCAGTTTCAGGTGAACATAAATTAGTTAAGTTTCTTTAAGTTAACTACAGTATGTATGTTTCTGTATACTGTAGATTTCTATATCAACAAGATAAACATCATTATATTAATTAAAGTACTGTATGTATTGTTATATATTAGTACTATACAGGGTGGTCCAGATCTAATTATGCAGACCCAGATTTTCTGGATGACTTTGATTTACGCGGGGACAATTCCAGTTCGGCGTGAAGACAATTCTTCATGTCGTTAGTTCGCCCACTTCTCGATGGTCTAGGATTTTTCATGTGATTTTCTATGTAATAAACTTAATAAGTTATAGTGTAATGAAAATTGTATAATTAGATCTGGGCCACCCTATATATGTGGTCAGAAAACTGTACACTTCTGTACATTTCTATTTGTAGGCAATCAATCTATTTCTCCAGTTAAGCCTGTTACTGCAGTGTTAACAATGTTCCATTAACATTTTAGCTTGTAGGGGATAAAACAAAACCTAACATTTTGTCTTTGCTAACCAAATACCTAAGTACATTTAACATTAATTTGCTAGGATGGTCTCTTACAAAGACTATATAGTAAAAATATCCAGAAATTGGTGTGCAGCTAGTCCGAATCTTTTTCTTAGGAAAAGATACCGGGGTTTCATTTTAAAATCAATATGGCAGCTCCAGTTATGTCAGTTTAAAGTTGAAGATGGTAAGTGCAGGGAGTAATATGTTGTGATTTCTGTTAATTGATTTCAGGATAACGGCTCAGTCTGTAATCTTATAGAAGTCAGTATATCATTAACAAAATCCTTAAAGGCATTACTAATAATATATTAAATGGAACAGAATCAGAAAGTTCAGATTTCTCATTGGTCAGTACTGTCTTTTATAAAACACAATCAGCATACTGTATACAGTTTAGTAATCTTCTATTAATGTAAAATAGTGTCAGAGTAGGTTGTATAGAGACCTTTATTATAATGTTTAATGCTTTTAGGTAAAGGAGACTTACAAAATCCAACTTTGTTGCTCTCCATTTATACTCAAATATTTGACATTTTAATTTCAGAAGAGTCTGGTATGTATCCTTTTCAAAAGCCAGTTTCAACCAGAAATTGACAAATTAATCTATATTCACTCTTGTCTCAGTGTGGAGTTGAGGATAATGTTTTGCTGTTTAGATATTTCATGTTTCTTAACATAGCTTTAAATGCAAAGGCAGGAGCATCCCATATGTGATCAAATAATCTGGAATAGTTGAATTAAAATTGTAATTACATTTTGAAAGTAAACACAGTGAGTGATAAATAAACCTAATCCTACGTAATTGATCAGGAATAGAAAACATTCACTTTTTTATGTCTGCGAATATCATAACAAAGTCACCCTACAAGATTTTTTCTTAAATTTAGAACTGTGCCTCCTAACAGCAGAGAGCAGGTAAACTGGAAAGTAATTTCAATTTTCTTTTTCAAAATTATGTCAATGTCAATTTATTTATATAGCACATTTAAAACAACATATGAATGCTATGGCCAAAGTGCTTTACAATAATATAATAAAAGAAAACAAACAAATAACATAAATAGAAATAAAATATATGAACATAAATAAAATAAATAATAAATAGAAGTAATGTTATATAATCACAATGAGGAAATCATCAATATTACTGAAGGTCAAATGAATAGAATATGAATGCAAATGAATAGAAATGAGTCTTTAATCTCATTTTGAACAGTTCAATTGTAGATGACTCCTTTATGTGATGAGGTAAAGAGTTCCACAGGCGAGGAGCAGCAGCTGCAAACGCTCTGTCCCGCCTAGTTTTACACTTGGTACGAGGGACAACAAGAGATAACTGACCAGAAGATCTAAGCACTCTGAATGGCTGGTGTAAAGCACACAATTCGGATAAATAGGCAGGAGCAAGCCCATGTAAAGATTTAAAAACTAGCAACAAGATTTTAAAATCAATTCGGAAACTGACAGGCAGCCAGTGTAAAGAAGCTAAAATAGGAGAAACAGAGTCATACTTTCTTGCCCCGACCAGAAAGCGAGCGGCAGTATTCTGGACCAACTGTAACCTGTGTATCAGGTATTTGCTAATCCCAGAATACAGCGAGATGCAGTAATCAAGGCGAGAAAAAATAAAATCATGAGTAGTTTTTCAAGATCCCTAGAAGATATAAAAGGCTTGATCTTACCTAATAGACGAAACTGGAAGAAGCAACTCTTGACTACAGAATTTACTTGTTTCTCAAAAGAGAGGTTACTGTCAAAGATAACACCAAGATTGCGAACTTGGGGTTTGCAAAAGACAGAGAAAGAGCCGAGAAGTCCAAGACCAATTTGGGCTTTAGCTGATGGACCCACTATAAGCACCTCCATTTTATTTTGATTCAGATCAAGAAAATTATTAGCCATCCAGGATCTTAGTTCAGAAAGACAGTTGTGCAGTTGATTTATTGCAGAGCTGCAGACAGGAATATACACCTGAGTATCATCAGCATAGCAGTGAAAAGAAATGTTAAATTTCCTAAAAATAGCTCCAATAGGATGAAGGTATACAGTATAGAGAATATAATAGGACCCAAAATGGATCCCTGAGGAACACCATATTTAAGAGGAGCAGTAGACGAAAAAGAGGAGTTTAAAGTCACTGAAAAGTGTCTACCAGTTAATTATGACCTGAACCAGTTAAGAGCAGCCCCTTTAAGCCCAACAAGATGTTCAAGCTGCATCAGCAATATCTTATGGTCAATAGTGTCAAAGGCAGCGGACAGGTCAAGGAGGAGAAGGACTGCAGTGTCACCTGAGTTCGTAATAATAGAGATGTCATTGAATACTTTCAAGAGGGCTGTTTCAACACTATGATAACGCCTAAAGCCAGATTGTTAGATCTCAAATAAATTATTGGAGTTAAGGTGATTGACCAATTGATTATAAATACTTCTTTCTAGAATCTTAGCCAGAAATGGCAGTTGGGAAATTGGGCGAAAATCCCAGGATCTAATTCGGCCTTTTTTAGATGGTGATGGACCGCAGCATGTTTAAAAAGTAGGGCACAACCCCGGCACTTAAAGAATCATTGATAATGGCTAATAAGGATGGGCCCAAAACATCAAAGGCTTTCACTAAGAGGCGTGGTGGTACTATATCGAGAGGGCTGGGAGCTGGTTTAAGGGTGTCAATAGTTCTTTTTAACTGTGAAAGTGAGACAAGATCAAAGGATTCTAAGACAATGCCATGATTAACAGTAGGAAGTTCATAGCCAGTTTGAACAATGCCACAGCGGATAGTATCAATTTTGCTGACAAAGAACGATAGAAACTGCTCACATGAATGAACAAGGCTATTTAATCCTATCACAGAATGAGGGTGAATGGCCGCATTAATTGAATTAAATAAGACCCTAGGATTCTTAGAATGATGGGATACTAAATCAGCAAAGAAATCTTGTTTAAGTTTCTTAACTGCAGCCTGGAAGCTGAAAAGAGAAGCCCTAAAAATCTGTTTAGAAACAATCAGTCCATCTTTTTTCCAACGCTGTGCAGCAGCTCGACAGGCACGGTGCAGCGATCGTGTAGTTTCATTTAGCCAGGGAGCAAAATGGTGCTGACTGGTGGCTGGCCGTCAGCTCGTCTCGCTAATCTATGTTTTATAAGTGACTGAAACTGCATTTCTTAAGATGTGATATTCTTGGTTTTATTAAGAAGAATGGTACCATTGCAGTACCTCCCACACACTGTACTAAAATGTTTAAGTTAAAATCAGGAGGTTATAAACTTAATGAGACATTCTTTATTTCACAGTGAAAATTTTATGATTCAGATTATTGATCAATTGATCAGTTGCATCTCTAGTTTATAATGATTTCGTTTATGGCTAGTTATTTTTTCTTTTATAGAGAATGCAATTCATAAGTTACTAAATGTTATTAGTCATATAAAGGTATTTTTTGTAATGTAAAAAATGTTAAAAGTAAAAAAAAAATATTTTATGCAAAATATTTATTCATTTTACATACATTATATTGTGAAAGTTAAAAGCATTTTTATATGTCTTCTTTAATGATAAAGATAATGTGGTAACTGAAACATTTTTGTTGGATATCTATGACATATATTTACACATGTTACTGTTAGTATGCATATCTTCTTGCAGTAATATCAATACATACCAAAGCCAAGACTATGTTTCCTTTTTCTCTGTTAATTGAGTGCAACTAATAATAAAGGATTTATCCTCATACTGAAACTTAAGGAATCATAATCATATATATTTTGTCTGCCTTCACCAACAATATATGTGCAAAAATATGTATGCCTTTAGGCATATCATTTTAATGTAGGCAGTGTACAGTATACGGTCATTAAGAACACTGTATATTAGTAGAAAAACAGCTATTTTGTCTGCTCTACTCCTTGGTCAAGTGGAATTTAAAATTTTACAGAATTTCTTGAAAAAAGGCATGTGAAAATTCTCATGTGTTAGAATATAGTCTCTGCACATGAGCAGTTTGTTCCTTAGCAACCATAAAATGAAGAGCATATCTTAAACATGCTTCATGACCTCAGTAAGAAAGAGGCAGATGAAATTATTGATCAAATAGAAACCACATACACAGAAAAGATAATTAAATGTGGTTTACTCATTCTTTCTGACTAACTCCAGTGAAAAATGTTGCTTAAGATGATGCACAAATATCCTGCACATAGTTAAGATCTTACCCACTAAGCTAGATCAACCAAAAATTAGATAATTCATTAAATAAATAATAAGGCACCCTAAAAAAGATCCATCATATGGATGAGCGCCGTTATACTTTTCAAGATCTAAGTTTTTTTAGTGTTCCATTTGTACCTGTCCTACAAGTGTTCTACAAACTAATCTGCTTTTGAGAAGGGTATGCCTAGATGGAAACTTATGAAATTAATGAATTTTTCTGTAATTTCAGGAAAAGAAATAAAAAGAGCCAGACTTAAAATGGATGCAGTGTACAGTTAAAACCAAAGAAAGTCTTTCATTGAACAATGCATTTCCATTTGACCTTGGGATCCTGATCCTCCTGCCCATTCTTGATTTTGTTCCTTTTTTTTTTTTTTTTTTTTTTTGGGGATTTTTGTCTCCTAAAGCTGTTAATTCGCTTTGCTTAGCCATGACTCCCACTGATGAGGATATTACTTACCAAACACAGTATGTCTGCTTTTCAGGTTAAGTACACCTATCCTTATTCATGATTTCCTTTTTTGAATATATTGTACTTCTCTTAGTGCACTGTGATGTTGTAATCTGTGAAGTATGCTATAAGCATATATGCAGAAATATTGACAATTGACATTCAGATTTAAATTGCATCTGAGTATAAACAAAGATGTAATTTCACACTTCAGAAAAACACATTTTTATGTCTATCATACCACCACCATCATATTTTTGTGTTTTATTTAATAAACAAAACATAATAAAGCACTATTCAACAAATGACAAAAGCATAAGTATAATATTATGTTCCAAAGGCCTTTTCACAGAACATCAGAAATCAACCCCCACCTAATGAAGAAAGCCATTTAGTTACATAGCCCAATCTAAAATGATTTTAAACACTGAGTAAAACAGCAAATAAGAATAAAAAGGATACACGAAAGCCTGGCATGTTTTCTTTAAAATTACACCTCTGGAAAAATTCTGAACACATCCTAATAGGGAGAATTCATTTTTTTCCAATCTGAGATAATATGCAATGGTGCTTTCCTACTGAGTTATAAATGTTAGATTGGGATTCTTCCAGTTAAGCAGAGTAAGTCTTTGAACAAGTAGTGTGGTATAAGTTATTATACTCAATTTTTCAAAGCTCACTCGTTTCCTTCTGCTATTACTCCAGATATTGCTGTGTCAGGAGCATGGCAAAAAGGGTGGTTAAAGACCCATAAAGCAGGTGAATACTCTCACTTACCTGCCCAGATAATGCTCACCTTAAATCAGCCAGTTCCCAGTGTAAGAAAGGGAAACAAAACAGAGAAAGGTTTAGGGATCCACCCTGCATAACAGCAATTATCAAGAAAGTAGCCTCAAAAGACTGAGTCCAAAACAGGGACTAAAGGAAAGGGGAAATGGTTGGACTTTGTATAGGTGGTGGGCAGGAAGAGGTGGATCCATCCGGTCATTAGGAGGTTGTGGTCTGGAATGATGCAAAAGTTGATAGAGGTCTAGCTGGGTTTCCCTTCTGATGATCTGTAGTAAAGGAAGAAAAGACACTAGTGCACTTCAGCAAGCCCAGGCTTGGCATCTTAACCTCAGTTAAGCCCGTTGACTGCTTCCTATGCACATGTGTGACACCAGCTACTATCTTTTGGTTTTGGCCTATACAGGCCCAAAAATGGGAGCTGGATTTAAAAGTTAAAAATATTAAGAAAGTCCTCAAAATATAACTCAAAAATGTCTTAGTAAGGAGATAATTGTCAAACTTTGGCTTGAAGATACAAGTCAAGGTATTTTTGTAAGTAAATAATTAATTGCACAAAACAGAAAACATCAAAAAATGCTCTATAGAGCAAAAAAGGAGTTATAGTTTTCTTGGTGCACCTTGAACTAGAATGAATTTTATGAATGGCTAAATTACACTCCTTTAATGACATTTTTAGTTTTTAGTTGATAAGTTCCTTAAGAATTTTTATATGCCCAGTAGATTCTCTCAGTGTCTCATAATTCTTATTTAAATTAATGATGTACATTTTGGTATAAGAATTACAGATACTGATACTGTAAAAAAAATCAGAAAGACTTGGAGACTTAGACAAGCAAGGGAACTGAGAGAACACTTGGAAAATGCAGTTTAACACAGAAAATTGCAAAGTGTTACACATAGGGAAAAGGATCACACAATGGGAGACACAGTCCTAAAGGAAGCAACTTCTGAAAAGGATTTAGGGATTTATGTTGACACTGTCATGAGTTAGAGTCGTATCCATAATAAAAAAAAGGTGTGAGGCCTCCAAAAACATTCACAACTCAGGCCAGGACAACTATGCATTACTGGGTTAGACCAAACCCAATGGGCTTGACTCCTAACTCCACAGGCCTGTTCTAGCCTATGCAAGACATTTGAATGGGTATAACCTTCAAAAATAAATTTAAACACCACAAACGTCAAAAGTGACTCTTGAAAAAAGAAATCATATAAAAATTTGGTTGAAGAGACCATTCAAACAAGGAAGCAATGGAAATAAAGAAATATTTATTTAAAAACCAAAAATAAAATCCCATATCCTCATCCATACTCATTAGCACCACCTCAGTGATAAAGGTGAAATATGAAGTAAGTTGGGTAGATTTAGAATTTTGTGAAATAGATGTATCTAAGGTTAGGCAGAATGTCACCTCAGCACTTTGAAGAATTCCTAAACAGCTGGTATATGATATTATTCAGAATGCATTGAAAGTAGATTAGGAGTTATAGAGTTATGGTCCCATTCTAGAAAGACAGATTTTCCAGTATAGATGCCGTAATGGATGGGCAGGCATCTTGACTGGGAGGAAGAACAATACCTTATCTGGCCAGGAGGCCATAACAGAAGGACAGCAAAGATGGAGGTATTTCCCGGGCAGGATGATGTCTAATTCAATTCCCCATTAGGAACAAAGTCTGGTGGCTATGCTAGGGAGTTTATCTATCAAATACAATTCATCCCATAGTACAATATTTGGCATCATCCTAGACTGGAAACCAGAAAGGTTGTGTGGGAACTGTAGTTCTGAAGAGGTATCCTCTGGGGTCCCTGGATGCTGCCAGAGGGTGCTGCTGGCAGAAGACCTTCCATGTTTTGGAAAGCTTCCTTATGACTCAGAAGTGCTTTCACTGTGCAAAGCTATGGTATGAAGAACTCCGGGTTCCAACATAAAAAAGTCTGTTTCTCCTTGATCAGGGTGTCAGAGTCGGGAGGAGTTGGATAACACTTACCTGGAATAACAGAAGGATTGGGAAAACAGCTGGGCATTACTTGTATTTGTTTTTTGTGCTTGTTCCCACAGAGAAGGCAGTGTCTAATAAAAAAAAATTTAAAAACTTTATTCTGTGTCAGGTTCAGTGGTCACACCAGTTACTGAGGAATCACACTCTCTCCCTCTCTGGGAAAGCGAATGAAAAAGCGACTCTATCCAATAACTGAATCATGGTCCAGGGGCTGGAACAGCAGACAAAATGTTTGTCCTTGCATATCTATTTTAAGGGTTATTTGAGGGTTGTGTCAGTCTAGCTTATATGCGTTTGACTTAGAAGAAAGTTATATGACTCTGGATGGTGCTCCATGGCTGTGCATTTGCAGAGCAAGAGTTGTATTTGCATATTTCGTCATTAGATCCACAATGTTTCCTCTTCTGTTTGTGACTTTCTTGGAAAGGAAATGAAGGTGTTCCCTAGGGTTGAAGTGTATCCTGTTTTGAAACACTAAGATTGCATCTCTGTCATTTGGAACTGATAATGTTGTCCACACCTCATCAGAATGGGATCCCTGGAACATATTGGAAGATTTTTCACTTGAGCATGATGTCATTGGAAGAAGGATGAGCACCTCCACATCTAAGGTCATTACCCTATGCCGAGAAACAGTGACATGATAACTACAAGTAATCTTTGTCTAGTTGTTCCAGGTGATATTTGCATGTCTTGGGGTTGGATTGATTAATGAATTGCTGCAAATTTTATCAGTCACTCTGTATTTTCTGGGAGCTCAGCAATACAAGTTGACCTCATAATAGGTACTGACCACCATGAAAAAAACCCAGGGGAAAACCAAGGGCACATTGGAGGGATTATATCTCTTAAATGGACTGGGAGAATGTGGTAATTTTTCCAAATGGAGACAGAAAAAGTTGCTAGCGATGGTGTTGCCTTGTTTATTCACCTTGTTATGTTATTCCAATTACCTTCATCCAGAAAAGCAGATTAAAAGTGAAGTGAAGATAAATTAAATACTTATGTTTGTAGATGAAGGAAAAGCATTCTATTTTCATTTAAATTAATTAGAATTGAACATATTATTTTATCTGCATTAATTGCTGAAGTTGTATTTGCAAAGTGAAATGAAAAAACAGCTCCTAAGAAAATTGTTAAAAATAATTTAATAATGCAGGAAAGTGCCTAAACACTCTCAAAAGGAGGGTGAAATAACTTCATAGAAACTCCCAAAATAAATGTCAATTAATGTCTCTTTTAGCCATTGAACACACAAGGGATCTGATGCTAATTTAATTTAGGAAAGGTTATGCAATTTTCAAAAGCGGTTGAAATGCATTTAGTGAATTAGTCAGCAGGTGAGTGTTCAATGCTTATTGTGTCTGTATGTTGTTATTGGAACTCTTCTCCCTCAAAGGCAGTGCCTGTTAGGAAAGAGTAGAAAAAGTGAAATACTATGAAATAAAATATCTTCTTTTGCTCAGAAATAATAGTACATTAAAGAACTCAGTAATGAATTCTGTTGCAGGCAGTTTTGTGATATTGTCAGCATTCCTGCATTATTTTTTGATTTCTGAATTAATAACAAGATTGAAATGCACTTAATTATGGAACTGTAAAGTCTTATTTGGTTTTCTATTAAGATTAATGAAAAGTGTGTTTTTTTTTAAAGCAGCATGATAATATGAGCAACTTGTAAGCATGTTATACTGTGGTTAATGTGTTAACCATGTATCTAAAAGTAACTGTCAATTGCAAAATATAGTATTACAGGTAAGCCAACATTGTTGGTTATTACTTTATACTTTATATAAATTTGAAAAACATTATTTAATTTAAATTTGATAATGCATCAAACATTCAAAAACATTTTTGCAAAATTTGTATAATACTAATGGATATGTCTTCTTTTTAACAGTAAGCTATAATCTCTGAAGCCATATACCAGTGATATTAGTGAATAATTTACATTGTAATTGATTTTAAGGTTAGATGGTTTGAGTGGACTGACATCTCTTACTAGTTAAGTGGATTTATATTTGTGGCATCATTCAATGAGAAATATGCTATACTACAGTCATACACTGCACTGAATAACTGTACGCTGGGACTTTAATATAAAGCAGCAGTTTCAGACTTTCTGTTTCAGGTTTAAGTTTCAGGTTTCTCATGTCAGGTGCTTGCCACTAGTGATGAGTGATTCATGAACAATTATTTCTGAATGACTCTTTTCAGTGAATCATGAAAATCAACTCACAAGCATGAAGAAATCATTTCAATACAGCTCAAAGGGAGTGATAAAGCAAATGCGTGATGCCATCAGCCTCTTTCATTGTTCAATTCACTTATAATACTTTCTAGTAAGAACTCAATCATTATTGGCAAACTAAAAATTTGAAATTTATTATGCTCTCATTCAACAAACAAGTACATTAGAGTAACAACACATTTTTATTAGAATGGTTTAATTGTTTTGTACAATTCATTATTCGGATTGTTTTGAACAAAATATATAAGCATAATGTTAAGCTAATATGTTTATGTCCCTTTGTACATTCAATAAATTAGTCATACAGAACTAAAAATATTACTCTAATTTCTAACAATTATTTACTTTAAAATTTACTTTAGTACACAAATGCTTTATGACACAGCGAATGCCACTAGCATGTTATGATTCACTCATTTTCTTTGAGTTCAAACTTATTCATTACCCGAGAACAAGTCACACATAATTCTCATTCATTTTAATCATTACCCAGTTACCCAATTATGAGCTGTTAATTATTATTCTCAAACTTGATGTCTTATTTTAATTTTGCATTTTCACTATATTGTCATGCTTTGTGCTTTCAAAGTGGTCACCATATTTAGTATATAATTTGATAAAAAATAATATGAATATATTATACATTTGTGATTCATTCAACCCATTTTTTATTATAGATGAATCAAATTAATTGAATTAATAAAATTAAATCAGTTTACTTAATCAGGTAGTTTGAAAAAATCAACTTATTAAAGTGAATCAAAATGCCCATCTGTTAATTTTTTTGAAAATCCTGATTGTTTGTCCATCAGCAAGTGTAGGATAACATCCTAGATATTCTTAAGTGATGGCAAACTTTAACTCCATCAGTGAGTAAAGGTGTCTGATGTCTTTTTCGGTCTATTTATCCACATATTGTGCTTCACAAATGAATACTATTAAAAAGGTAGCCTACAATCATCCTCTAAATATCTAAATATATCCTCTCTACTTTCCTGACATAGTCAAACACATTTGTTCTAGATGAGCAGTATGTCTTACAAAAATGAAATCTAATAATCTCTTAGAATGAACCACTCCCAGCACTGAAGTATTCTGCTAATAACAATGGAAGTTAAAGGTCATCTTGCATACACACTTTCTTTAACAATGCAATAAAACTTATCTTTCTTTGATGATATGGATAATCATTTATGTTTAATGTTTGAACATAGGTCTACAGAGGCATTTTGCAAATAATGTACAGTACCACTCAGGGCCATTTATAGATGTGTTCTCTTGTCTTGCTGGTAACGTTTAATTTGTTTTTTTCTTTTTGTAGGGCACCGTTGGTTATTTTATGCCTTAAAGTGGTTGTCTACACAATAATGAATCTCTGCATCACATCTGATGCTTCCCTTGAATATATTTTTTAGATCTTTTAATTTTTTAAAACTTTTTTTTTCTAAATAAGGGTGACACATACATATGGCATATTTTGGCATTCAACAAGACACAGGTACTTAGCACATGTTTCTATATGCAGTTTGTGCTAGAATTCTACAAAAAGTAGAAAACTAACATTAACTAACATTGCACTATGACACAAAGATCCATGTTCATTCTTTATTTGTCAGAACAAACAGTAATTTGTTGCTAATAGTTTCACTCATTGTAGTATCTTTACCAGAAGTGGCTTTTGAAAGACAATACATCCCCAAATCTGATTGGTCCTTGCAGTCCTTGTTGTTTTTCTATCTCTCTTTGCTTTTTTTTCATTCTCTCTCTCTCACACTTTCTCTTGGCTCAGGCTTACTGCTCATTTTTTTGGTCATTTAAGATGGCAATAAAATCTCCAAGGGTGGTTTTTATGTGGTGCACTTTGGGCAGGGCTAATTTTTCAAGACTGCTTGGTGGCCCAGAGGTCATCTTAACAACATTCAACAAAAGGCACAAATAAGTCTACGCAAAGTAGCAGTTAGTCACAGATTTCACTAACAAACAGAATAACACTTCAATTCAAGTTGCCAATTAATCTAACTATCACGTCTTTCAAATATGGAAGAAATGCTCATGTAGACATGTGGAAAATATACATACTGACAATAAACAAGCATGTCAACTTAAGACATTGGATTGTGAAACAGCATGCCAGTTCCCAAAATATGCCTCTACAATCCAGTTTCTAACCCACTGAATCCAAACACAGGGGTCTGCTGGAGCCAATCTCAGCCAACACAGGGCACGAACCAATCCTGGGCGGGGTGCCAACCCACCGTAGGACACACACAAACACTAGGGCCAATTTAGAATCACCAATCCAGCATGTCTTTGGATTGTGGGAGGACACCCACACAGACATGGGGAGAACATGCAAATTCCATGCAGGGAGGACCTGGGAAGTGAACCCGGGTCTCCTAACTGCGAGGCAGCAGCGCTACCAATGCGCCACTGTGCCGCCCTGCTTCTGCAATGTTTTACAAGAGTAAAAAATTTTAATGAGGCCATAGAAAACTTAAGTATCCTGAGGACTTTGCAAATTCCTTTTTTAGGTAGTCTGAGTTACACCCTCCAAAGCAAGGCAAAGTCACATAAATACATTAACACATACCATATTTTAATACTTAGTATCTATAAACAAAAAGCAAAACAACAAGAAAAGCAAACAAAGCTTAATGTAAAGATGACTCCAAGTCTTGCAGCCATAACAAAATCAACATTGTTTCTACTAAATGTAAGATTCACTTATCAGATGAAGGCTCTGTTCAAGTACGCCAGCACTGAATGTTCCTAGAAAGGTCCATCCATCCATTATCCAACCCGCGATATCCTAACTACAGGGTCACGGGGGTCTGCTGGAGCCAATCCCAGCCAACATAGGGCGCAAGGCAGGAAACACAGGGCACCAGCCCACCGCAGGGCGCGCACCCACCCACACAAGCACACACTATGAACAATCTTGAATCACCAATACACCTAACCTGCATGTCTTTGGACAGTGGGAGGAAACCGGAGCACCCGGAGGAAACCCACACAGACTCGGGGAGAACATGCAAACTCCACTCTTTATTATTACAAACACATTCTCTTGTCTCCCTGCTTAAAACAGAGACTGCCATGTTAGTCTGCCAACCATGAGGCATTATCCTCACCTTCCATGCAACTTTGAAAGTTAACTATGGATAGGGTCACACTTCAGCTAAAAGTGACTTGGTTTCTGATTTTTGGCTCATATCTAATTCTTTTGTTTTACTATTCAAATTAATTTTGTAAATGACCCAAATCCAAAATGAGTACATACAGATATCTATCCTGAATGTGCCCTGCATGCACAAAATTAAATTCAGTAAATTAAGTGTCACTTTACTAGTAAGAATATGGGGTGGGGGGGCTGCAAAAATGTTTCTTGCATTGGACAATATTATTAATACACTGGCCCTCCTACAATCTTGATGCATCTGAATGTTTTTATTACTGTAGTGATATCATGTGTAGAAATTGTCCAGATTCCATGTTGTTTACTACAATATGATGAATAATGTTATAAGGCAAATAAATAAATAAATCGGGGCATTAGACTTCGTGACTTGAGTCTTTCCATGTCTGTGGTTGGGAATGTATTCCCAATGGCATGCAAAAATGTTTTGCCAACAAACTAGATATGTTTGTAAAAATGACAATGCCGTTTCCAACATCTGTCTTTCAGCACATGGAAAAAATTGCAGGGCACATTCACATATACACCTACACTATTTCATACTTTGCAACTTAAAAGATATTATAAAAAATGAATATTTAAAAAATTAAATAAAACTTTTGAGGTCTAAAAAACCTACGTAAAACTCATCAGAACATGCCCAAACTGAAGGAGCAACAGAGCAATATTAAAGTCTTATGAAAGGGCAAAGTGCCATGACCCAGTAAATCAACAACACAACTGCAGTATGTTCACATGGCATTGGATACAGCTCATTCAGTTTTACAAAGATGCATCATCTTATACACCATATGCAAGTTTATTAAGTTTCAGGTGCTCTAGATGCCAAAAAGTTTTATATCAGGTTAACTGACATCTTTAAACTAGTCTGTCTTTAAACTATGATAGAATGGTGTTTAGGCTGGGGCTGGTTCCAACCTAGCACCGGATGGTTGCAATATATGTTCTGGCTATCCATAAAGATAAATCAGAAAAAGCATTCCAGCCTTAATGTCTAAGACAGAGTTGTGAGGGTACAGAAGCACCAGAACAGTATAAACTGCAGACCAGTCTATCACAGGCCACACTCGCACACACACTTGCAGTCAGTCAGTTTAGAATTGCAAAACTACGTATCCCGAAAGTCTTATGGGATATGAAAAGGATGTGTAATGCCTAGAGAAAATCCATAGGGACTCATAGAAAATATGCAGACTCCACATAGAAAGTTATTGGGCAAAGACTGGAGCTGTGAGGTAGCAGCTCTAACCATTGCATCACTGTTTCAAACATATTTGTATATAGAAGCTAAATGAAAAGTGTTTGCAAGAAAAAACTGAGAAAGTATGTCTTTATTAAAATACCTTTTTATAATGTTGGACATTGAATTGTTTTTTTCACTGGGACTGAAGGTACTCCTTTAGCCTCAGCTTTTAAATCTAGGCTGAAAATTCCCTACTTCAGTTTAGCATACCCTGAGTACAGATACTGATTAGATGTGGATACCAAATCTTTGTTAGTCATTCTAACTAAAATATAAGTAATACAATATTTATAAACTGTTACTAAGCCTGTCCTATTCTGTTTCTCATAATGGTATCGTCATGTGGCACTTGGTGCCACAGTTCTACTGCCAGGATGTTTGCCTGCTTATGGAAAAGTCATCTCAGATAAAGGAGCACTGGAATCATCGGTTAGAAGTGTTCTTTCATCAGACTGACTGGCCCAGCACTGTAGAATGGCCAGTAGAGGGGAGGTGGCATGTTGGCCGAGGTCTCCAGGACTCTGACTTTGTCTAGCTTGTCTGACTCCTTTTCTAAAATCTAGCAGTGATTCTACAATTAGCTAATGGACAGATATTGTTGCTTTTAGTTTACTGGTATGTTAATTAGTTTCTACTTTGTTTTGATGTACTTTAACAAATCTGTATCGTCGCATGTAATAGTTCTGTATTTAGTGAGTGGTATAATATATTCTTGCATTTTGCCTTGAGAGCTATTGCAGCACTCTGCACATGCACTTAATGAGGAGCACTGTGTAAGAACAAAGTAGTTTCTACTACTGTATCGTATTTCTGAGGTGCAATGATAGATTGGCCATATAGCTCTGTGAAGAGGATTACTTGTATTTGGTTTTGTGTATTGTATTTAACCCATTTTTTGACACCCATTGCATGACCAACCTACCTGAAAGGGGGTCCCACTCAGTGGCGTAGCGTGGGTGTCAGCCACCCGGGGCGGAGGAAAATTTTGCTGCCCTCTTATTTAGGTATTTCAATTTAAAAGACTAAAGTATACATTTCTTTGCCGCCCCCTAAAAGTGCCGCCCGGGGCGAGCCTCCCCTGCCGCCCCCACTATGCTACGCCACTGGTCCCTCTATGAATTGCTTTTGACAAAAATTCTTCCATTTATTTCACTACAAGTTTTTTTTTCTTGTCTTTTTAGGGAGTGAAGGCTGAGAGGTAGTCAAAAACGAGGCCTGTTAAATCTCATTGAGGTATTACTTGTGTGATTGTGTGTTATACAAGAAATAAACTGTTGTTGTTTTATCCTTTTCAAGTGTTGTTCAGGTCTGGTGCAAGAAATTTGCCTGGAGTCATTTGAATCTTTGTTGGTGTTAGTTGTTCACGTGGACATGCCAATATTTTAGCAGTGAGATAAAAAGGCAAACTGAGTTTTGCAATATATTTTATATAGTTATTTTATATGCCAAAAAAATGAAGTAAAGATGTAAAGAAATGTATTGAGTCAGTTAAAAGAAACTGCAAATTGCTTTAGGCTGTATGTCAGATTGAAGACCTCTCTAAACGTGTTATGCTGCATCTGACCTTTCCTTTTCATAACCATGCGAGAATTTAAGCACAGCAAACAGTGTCAGTTAAACTCATCCTTTGTCTTGATTCTCACCACAACTTGCAGGGTCTGTTTAGATGGATGCCTGTAATATGTAAGGCAGTGAAAGAGAACAACAAATGGATCAAGGTACAACTTGCGGCAACAGTATTTGAAAACAAAGAAAAATAAACAAAACACACACCCACAATAAATTAATGTATAGAATATTATGCAAATGTATTCTAGGGCCATGGAAGGCTCTTCAGCTATAATAGTTAATAATATAGAAACACCATCACAAGGTTCACTGTAGTGTGAAATTCTTAGAGAGTTCAAATACATATTTCATTTATTCGGTAATCTTACTAGAGCAAGAAAGGTTTCAGTCACACAGTGAACAGCTGTCCATCACTTTGACAGTACCTTTCTATTAATTTTTTATTCATGTAACCATGCTCTGTACCATTTTCCATTATTGTCTATGTAAAAATACCATCATGCTATAGCTTTTGGAACATTTAGTCAAGTGAAGTCAATTTTATTGTTTTGTTTTATGGTAGTATGCCAAGACGACCAAGGTCATTAGGCAAATCATCCTAAGTTAGGCTGTTTCCATAATAAAGTGTTAGGAGGACTTCTTGAAGTTTAAATGTTATATCTGTTTTTCAAACTGTTCGGTATGAGCTACAGTGGATATGTGTAGTTATAGGAGGAGAAAAGCTGCACTCCTTCTTAACCAAAACAGTGTTCTGTTACCAGAGAAGTAGCTCGCCTTGGTTGTTAATTGAGCAAGATAATGTAAAAGATAGTGTCTGTACTGTATGTGCCAGTGGCAAAGAATTTCAGGAAGATGGTGGTGGGCTGCACACTGCACAGAGAAAGCATTTCCAGAGAGACACCAAGTCTCTTGAATACTGTTGAAGTTGGATATAAAATGAAAGTTGGATTAAATATCTTTATTAGGATATGAAAGTAGACTTCTGTTTGACTATGAACTATTTACCTTTTAATGGTGCCTGGGAAAAGCCAAATATTTCAGCTGTAATATTTCTCTGCAATTTTTAACTAGGTTCAGTTGTCAGCCTTTATACAGTATTAAAATAGAATGTCTTGCATATATTTTAAATGATTTAATAAGCACTAATATGTATAATTTTGAAATTGCATTACTTTTATAGTATGTCATCTTAACCTATTACTCTGTTGGATTTTCTCTTAAGAGGTGCAAAAATAATGAATAGTGACAGCACAGATCTAAATTCATATCGTAAACATTCTTAGAAGTTTAAGAAAATATACAATAAATCTTGATAATTTGGTATACAGAATTTAGAGATTATTCACAGTCCTAAAAAAAGTTAACCATGTGGGAGTTTCTGCCTTAGAAAAGCAGAGTGCATGAGGATTATTGTGAGCTGTCAAGAGCCAGCAAACAGAATGATAATAAACAGCCTAAACCAGAGGACAAAACAAGATTCCAAGTCAAAAAGGGAATGAAGTTCAAATCCGGAAAATCAAAACCTGATGCTAGCACCTATTTAAATTTGAAGCTAAATGACTTTGAATTAAGTTCAGACTTTGCATTTAGGTTAAAGTTCTGTTGTTCTTGTATTTATATGTAATGCATAGTAACATCAATAGTGTGACAGTTGTGGTCACATGATCAAAATTAATGTACCATATAAATGAGAAAAGTCAAGACAGTAATGAAAGTCAACTTTTATTTTTCAACTCAAAGCACAAACTTAATATCATAAATAGATTCTGCACAAAAAAATTAACACTAAAATATATGCATAAAGTTGCATAAATATTACAGTTTCAAGCACCTGGAGCACTTCCGGGTGCCTTATAAAAAGGAGCCAGCAACCACTACTTCGGGAGCCAGAGTCGGGAGGAGGAGGATGAAGCTTGACCGGAGTAGTCAAGAGAAACAGAAAGAAAAACAGAAAAGAGAAGAAAGTATTGTGTATGTGCTGTTCTTTGGACTGTGTTGCTGTGCTTGTGGGAGATGGGGAAGACATTTCCCACAAGGGAAAAGAAAAAATAAAACATATGTGCCTTGAACTTGTGTCCCATGCTTGTCTGTGTTGGGTTCAGGTGGCAGTGCCAGCCTGGTGGGCACACCAGACATAACTTGAATTCCATCTTTGAATTTCCTGATGGCAATGCGAGAGAAGGCGTGATGAATCAACCTGCTTCATTTGGTAATACTGAAATATATAGTGGAGCTGTCTTTGCCGAAGGTAGTTTACTTCCTTTAACCTCCTCTAATTTGTAACGCAAACAGTAGATTTTCATTTTTTTGACACATAAAGAAAATGCTCTGTATAGGGAATACAGGAACAACTCAAAATTTTTGTATTTGTGGTTTAGTCCATCTTCAGTGGATTTCTGAATTTAATAGATTAATATATCCATAATTTAAGTCTGTAGTCTGGCTACCTTCCTATAATATATAGTGTAAGGTTTCCTGTAGCAGTCACAAAAATTTAGAATCTAATTTCCTCCTTCAAATGGCAATGCTATTTTTATACACCCTTAAATATTCAAAATGGGGACTCAAAAAATGATCATAAACTGAAATGTTGTAGGAGACCAGTGAAGCCCAAAAGAACATAAGTCTAGTAAGCTCAAAAAAGCCATCAAGTATGGACATAATTTTCTTGTAACTTGACACCTCCAAAAGTAACTGTCAATATGCCTTATTCAAATCAATCTAAATCGCTTCTCCTTCCTTCTCAGTTCATTGACTCATGGCAATAATGCACATCAAATTAAGATATTTTAATTATCTGAAGTCAACACAGAAGCATATGCTACTGTTTGTTTTAGTACAGTGTGAACTGGACAACATAATTTACATAATGTCAAGCTAAAAAACTCTTATCTTCTCCGATAATGCTTATCTGAAGCTTTTGTTTTACCTTTTTCACATGGCAACATGTGAGGCTTTAGGAATGTTTTAAGTGTACATGCCAATGTTCACATAGGTCCAGAGATTTGTATGTTCTGCAAATGATGTTTTCTTTGTAGGACAGAAACAATTATCTTATTTATTTCAAAACATAGAAGCTATTCTATCTGTGAGTCAGTCAATTAGTCTCCCCGGGGGACCTAGCTTATGCTGCATCTTCTTTTTCAGCCAGCAGATATTCTTTTATGTTTTGTCATTTATACTATTTTTCAGAAAAGTTACATCTATCACTTATATCGGATCCCAACTACTCTTTGTATGCTGATGTATTTAGTTTGCACATTCTCTCTGCGTCTTTGTGGGTTTTCGTTCAGGCTGCATTGCTTCTGCAAAGCAGTGACAATTTTGAGAGAGAACTGAATGAGAAGATGGCATATACAGTAGATGTCAGAATTTACACATCGGGAAGACTATAATTAAATAAAAAAGCTTAGGACATTTTCATGGAGTGTAGACAAAGAGCAGAGCGATGAGTCATAAGCCAGAAAGGGTATATACCTAACCAGAGTCAAGATGTAAATCTCAATGACAGGGTACAAAAAATAGTTGTAGCTAGTAAATTCAAAACTATAAAATGACACAAACGTTTTATTTTCTGTAGTGAATCAAGTCTTAGATGAACAGAAACATGTGGCACAAGATTTTAGAAAGTCACATCTTTGCAGCAAATTTCCAAAATGGCAGCATCTATAAGGCTTTGTCTTCAGAAGCCCTCAAAACCATGCTCAAATAATTTTTAGAGAATAACAAACAGTTGGAAAATATCATAATCATAAGCCAAATCACGATACATGTACTCTGATTTTCTTCCCATTTACTAAAGACATGTGTGTTAGGATAATTGATTATTGTAAATAAATCAGCCACATGTATGCATGTTTTTTGTGTGAACAGGCTCAGCAATGAAGTTAGCCTATTCCTAGTGTTTATCCAGCACAATTGCAGGGTCTGCTGTTCTTTCTGCACATCTGCATCCACTTGGCTCGATCCAAAGCGCCCCCAGAGGTGGTGTTGAGGAATCATACATCTTTCTTAAGCCTTTTTGCTACTGTTTATTTGGCTGTCCCCTCAGTCAATGTCATTGATGGTTAAGGCGTAGTACCATTCTTGTAACCAAATCTTTGCTACTTCATATCACGTGGCCATACCACCGTAACCTTGGCTCCCACATACTCTCAACTACTTACACAACTTCCAAGTGGGGTATCATTATGTAAAAAAACACTAGACTCAAATTTTGTTTGATTATGGCAGCTAAAAATGTGTGTGAAATGTTATTTTTGGGAAAACAAATGATGCTTTTTCAATCTTACGATGGAGACATGCAGAAAAAAAGAAAGATTCTTTGTAAATTGTGTTTTGAATGGGTAGCAGAGGTTAAATATATAGGGCCTAGAAAAAAAATCATAGCAAGAAGCTAAGCAAGGGTGATAACAGAGAATCTTTTCACCTCAAATATTTTTATTAATCTCAGCAGAGACAGAACTCTCTGTCAAGCAAAGCAAAGGTAAAAGCCAGAAAATCTAATTAAATTAAGCAGGTGCAATGAGACCAGATCAGCATATAGACAGGCAGATACATGAATAGATAGATTTCATCAGACACATGAGTACAGGGAGTGTTTAACAGTTGTAGTTAAAGGGATACACAGTGAGGAGGATAAGGAGAGTGCCCTATCACTAACCCAGTTTCTGTTTGCCTGTTTAAAGTGGAGGAGAACACTCCAGAAGGCTATTGATGTCAATTCCACTCACCTCTTCCACAACCCTGGCACACACCCAGACGTTGGCGTTCATTTTGGGACCTGCTATGGAGTTCCTTAACAAGATGCATTCTTGGAGAGCCTATGATAACCTCCGAACTGTTACTCTGTTTGTTTTGTCTTCTGGACATTAAACAAGGCTTCCTCTTGGACCCCAACCATTATTCTACTTTTTTGGTTTTCATTCACAGTATATTAGTGAACCAAAGGGGAATTGTAGTATTACAGTAGCCAACACACTGAAATTACACAAAATACACTGAAGATGAAACAATATGATAAATAAATAAAGTAAATATGTCCAATATCTTATTGACATTAACACATTGAAAGGGAACAAAAAACATAGTCTAGCCAAAGGTTATAACACAAGGGCAGCTGACAAATGAAAAAAAAAGACCTCTAGTATCACCGCAGCAGGTTTTCTGCAAATTGTTTAGGGTGTAATTTAAAGGATGTGGGGCTTTAATAATGATAGAAGACAGCTTAGCAGATGTTCTCCTCTCTAATACAGACTCCAGAGAGTTCAAGCTAGTCTCTAGAATAGACCCAGACTGGCTAACTAGCTACAGTTCCATTCAAAAGTTTGGACACCACTGGCAAAATGACATATTTTGTTGATTTTTGAAGTAAATATAGTAAATGCAACTTTGACTTAAATACACTGATTTGAAATAATTGCATTTTTATTAAAATGTTAATGTGCAGTTGTGATTTATTTAAAGGAGGGAAAAAATGTTAAAAAAAATAAAAGACAATGAGGCATTTGTAAATGATTTGGGGTCCTTTCAGCTGTAGGTCTAAGAACTTGTTTGGTCATTAGTTTGGTCTGGCTTAGCTCATAGGTGTTAGTGTAGTCAAGAATTTTCTATTAGGAACTGTCAGCTGATGACTGTAGGACAAAGTGGATACTGCTCATTTTGCTAGGATTGTAATAACACACAGAGCCTGTGTTGGCAGATTTAAAAGGGATGGATAAAGATGGCTGCATTCCCGCCTGCATTCCAGAGGAAAAACTGAAGTAAATGCAAAAGTAACTGCAGCTCTATTAATACTTTGGTATCTGATAACAAAGATGTAAATCAGAGTTGAGCAGACACCTCTGCAGAAACCCCTTCCGACAAAAAGGCATCCAAAGGGACAATCATTTTAGGTTTGCAACCACTAACTGAACTCTTGCTGGATGTGATGGACAAAATAACCCACCCATAAGTAGGCACTGGAATCTATAACTGAAAGTAGCCTTGATCAATTTACCACATGTTACACCTTCCTTCAAAATTAGCTATTACTTGTCTCTTTTAAGGAAGCTGAAAGCTAAAAATCTGCTCTCTTAGGGGTGAGAAGACACACACTCTCTGTGAAATAAAAAGCTCTCAAACTTTCTTTGGCCTGGAAGCTACTCTCCATAGAGCTTTGGAGCCAGAACTGAACTAGTTTTAACATCCAAGCCAAGCTTTGCGACTTTGACTGAGACCTAACTGAGAAGACCGAGAATTCCAAGAAGGTAACTTAAACGTCTACAAGGCTATGCCAGAAAGAATAATACTTTTCCCTATAAAGTTGCAGAAGACACGTCAAATAATCTAACAGAGAGCTGAGGAATGCATCATCTCACTACACTACAAATAAAGATAAAAGCTATAGATAACAAATACCAACAATACAAAAAGGGTTTAATGTGTAAAGTGGATCATTAAACATAACCCTGACTCTCACTTAACTATGATAACACAGAATTCCAAGTCTGAGTCATGGTCAAATTTAATACCAAGAAGGTTAAAGCAGCATTTTGAACATCTTATTGTAAAGGAAGCATATTTAGCTGGTCTATCAAATATGATGCACTGAACCCCTTCTGTGTGGCTTGCCAAAGGGGGCTATTCCAGAAAATGTTTTACGCCAATTGGAGAAAAAAACAGGTACAGTCTTAGGAGGACAAATAAAAGATAAAAGTAAAAGCAAAAGGAGTCATCAAAATATGTAGAAGAATGTTGTAAAAAAGGGTAAAACCAGAAATCAAATCAAAAGGCAATAAATGGAAAAAAAAACTCACATTGTCATTTTAGAATTTATCCAAAAATCTGAATATTCACTAAACAGCGCAGGCATTGTCTTGATTGGTTTTCTTCTTTCATTTTTTTGCCTCCTTAAAGTGTTTTTGGTCATCTAAGTGTTTATTCTAAGAATCAATTTTGGACATTTATTTTTTGCTTTAATCATTTTTTCACTTAAGAAATATAGCAAAAGTAAGATCCCTTATAACTTTGTAAGATGCAGAAAAATTAGTTTGCACTTTTGTCTTTAGTCAACTAGATTATGGTAATGCACTCCTCTCAGGACTACCCAAGAAAGACATCAATCAGTTGCTAACTAGTGCAGAATGCAGCTGCTAGAATCTTAACTAGGAAAAGAAAATCCGAGCACATCTCTCCAGTTTTGATGTCACTACATTGGTTACCCGTGTCATTTAGAATTGACTTTAAAATACTGCTTATGGTTTACAAAGCCTTAAATAATCTCGCTCCATCTTATATTTCAGAATGTCTTTCACCTTACACTCCAAATCGTAACCTTTTCAAATGAGTGTCTGCGTATTATTCCAAGAGCTAAACATAAAAGAAGTGGTAAGGCGGCCTTCTGCTGTTATGCACCTAAAATCTGAAATAGCTTGCCAATAGAAACCTGCCAGGCTAATACGGTGGAGCACTTTAAAAAAAACTGCTAAAAACACATTATTTTAACATAGCTTTCTCATAGCTTTATTTTGCATAACCTAACCCTGATATTCTGTATATGCATTTAATTATCATTTTTATCATGGCTCCACAATCTGTACTAACTCCTACTTTCTCTGCTGTTCTTTTCCCAGTTTTCTGTGCTGGCGATCTGCACCACCACCACCCAATCAAATCACCGTGCAGTCCCTACATTGAAGGATTGCAGGCCAGAGATCCACATGACCATCATCGTCTAATTCTTCGATGTGTAGCCTGAAAATCAGGAGGACTGATTGAGATCATTGATGTTAACTAGAATGCCTAGTGGGGGCTGGGTGGTCTCGGAACCCCTGCAGATTTTGTTTTTTTTTCAGCCCTCTGGAGTTTTTTTGTTTTTGTATATTTTTGTCCTCCCTGGCCATCAGACCTTACTTTATTCTTTGTTAATTAGTTTTGCCTAATTTTATTTTGGTATTATTTCTTTTTTTCTTTCTTCATCTTGTAAAGCACTTTGAGCTACATTACAGTATTTGTATGAAAATGTGCTATATAACTAAATGTTGTTTTTGTAAATATCTTGGAAGAGTTAAAAATGTTGTTTATGTTGTTGTTTCATCATGGGGTCCACCAATTTTTTTATCATTTGAGTTATTGGTTAGCATGACAATGTGTCTCTGAATTCTAGGGGGCAATTCTAGGTGGCATGTGATGTCATTGATACAAACGTGTAAAAGTCACTTTCATTTTTATCTGAGGTTGAATAAAAGCTTTGCATTATGTGGATTGTATTTCTCATATAAAAAAGACTTATTTTTTGACTTTCTGATGATAATTCTGGCTTAGCTTATTGCTTTGATGAAATATAAGCTTGTTTTCTGGTTAACTAACTTTGTGCAGCTCTAGTTATATGTCCTCTTCTGGCACTTTTCTTTTTTTAGTAAACAAATTTTATTACAGTTTTAAAGAAAAGAAATGTACAACCAAATGAGATATGTGCAACATCAAAAACATAATTATGTTCTCAACCCACTGACACCCACCCCATTAGGAGATGACTGAGAAAAAAAAAGAAAGAAAAAAACGCTGTTCAAGGGCCATGACCTACACATCACTGATTAGAGCGAAATCAGTGTCTTTTATAAGTGCAATGCTTTTTTTCTAAAAATGACATAGTGGATGGAGATGAGAAATTAATATGAACAGTGGAATGTTCTGGAGAATTAAGTTAAAAAATAAGTCCCTCTTAGTATTATTACACATTGATCTTTGTTTTTACAGTGAGATGCTTGGAGAATCTTAGCAGCTAAAGAACTGACTGCAATCAATTTCTTATTAATGGATGAAAAAGAGTTTGATGAAAAGGCAGGAAGTAAAAAGCTGTGGAAAACAAAGAATAAAAATATCTAAAATGAGCAAAAGAGAGGTGAGATAGGTGGATCATAAAGATGTGGAAGGAGAACAGGACCAGAACGTATGAAAAAATGAACCAAGCACTTTAATGGAGCATAGATAACAAAGTAGCTCAGGGGCTGAACCTATTCAACATTATTTTAAAATAGTTATGTAAATCGAAGAGACAATTTTAAATTGAGTAAATTGGTGATTATAATTTTCAAAGCAATTTTTGACTGCTTTAAAAGTAGAATCCCAATTCAAGACAAAAGAGGGTTCCAGATCTGAATGCCACTGGTCTGAAAAGACTTTTTGCCTGCATCACAGAGATATGTGAAGAGTACTAAGACCTGTGCGAATTGAAAAACTATTTGAAGAAGCAAAATTGAATAAAGGATAAGGATAAAAAATGCCCCATGTTTTAAGGACCAACCTTAGCTGCAGATCTCAGTCTATTTCTGAAAATCTTTTACTGCTACATTGAGACAGAACAGCCCACACAAACCTGCTGGTGTCCAACTTTGGACTATGATAGAGACGCATCAGCACCTATCATACTTTTCTTTAATAGACAAATTCCCCCAGTCCATCCATTAGTCTTTGTCCCCAACTTGGATTAGACAAAACATCATTCCCGGTCGGGTTGTACCTCCATCTATGTTGTCCTTTCATTATGACCTTCCATCATTCCAGATGAGATGCCTATCCATTCATTATGGCATCTACAGGGTCATATAATTAGTAACAAACCTAGCAACACTTAATCATATGGCAATAGCTAGAATTCAAAATGGTGATCAAGGTAATACCAAATAAAAACCAATTTCATTAAACATTACATAAAAACATTAATTAAGCAATAACCCACATAATTATGGCATATTTAGGCTTACCCAATCCCATTGTCTACAGAAGTAGAATGTACATCATTTACTTGTGGAACAAAGTGATACTCCAAACATGTTTGACCGTCCACAATTTCTTTAAAGGAGCAGGTCACTCTGGGTTCCAGATGCAAAATAACATCAGTTTTGAATTTTCCAAGAAAGGTGACAGCCAAGTCTTCAATCAGAACTGTTATTGAAGAACACAAATAGTAATTTTCCCCAATCATTAAAGAGATAACTTTGTCATTCTCAAACTTAAGCCCAGCTGATTCTGAAAACTTTAATTTAGGTTCTATTATCCATAAAGAAAATAATAACGTTATCAGCTTCAGTATATGCCGCTTAGTTTATAAAGAAGGGAAAATAAACCAGAGGAGCAAGCCATGTAACTGTTATACAGAGTATAATAGAATTCAATCATTTTTGAACCTACACAACAGTGGACCTTTACAGTGCTGTGAGCACTTTTGGTGCCTTTCTGAAGTGCAAAGCACAGCTCATGTATATCCAAAATGACTTCCATCCACAAACCAGCACAATAATGCCCTTTAAATTTTTATACAATGACTATGTGGGTTTTTGACTGACAGTTGCTGCCTTGTCTTGTGTTGTTTGGTTGGTGCAGATAACATTGTGCTTCACTGTTTATCCCGTGAAGAAGTCAGTAAAGATGTAGATCCATTGGTAACTACTAAAGGGCATACCAGATGGACTTCACAAGAGAAATGCTATTGAAATCAATGCTCAGCTCACTGTCTATGATCTTCTGAGGTCTCATGCAATGAAAATCTGAGCTTGTTAACTTATTTGATCATTGTAGCCACAGAGACACATTTCAATAACAAACGAATCCAGAAAGTTTCAAATTATAAATCAGTCATACCATACCACTAAGCACCAAGAGATGCACTCATACACAGAGGGATGCACGACGAGAGAATAACAGCGAATTGATGCAACTCATGTATGAAGAATGAGGCTGATTCAGTGGTCTGGGAATAAAGGATGACATTGGAACTGGAAAAGTTCAGTGACCATAATGCCCTAGGGAGTATGAGGATGGTTTGCTCTGTTCCTTTGATGAATGCAAGGCTCTGTATTGGGACCCTTACTGTTTTCACTTTACATGCTTCCGCTGGGATCTATCAGAAAAAAACATAATGTTAATTTTCTCTAATACGCAGATGACACCCAGTGATACCTTTCTTTAAGACCATATAAAGTTTCTCTAATTTTGTCTTTAATTAGTTGTGTTATTGAATTAAAGTACTCAGTGGATGAGAAATACTTGTCTTTGAACACGGATAAAACAGAGAGATTTTAATTATTGGAGGGAATGATGCTGATCACAAAAATATTTTGTCATCATTTAACTCAGATGGACTCACCAATCGTTTTACTGATTCAGCACACAATCTAGGTGTTGTCTTTGATTCTAGCATGTCATTTAAAGTGCATATTACAAAATTGTCCAAAATGTGTTTTTTCCATCTTACAAATGTTGGGAAATTAAAACATTTTCTAAATATGCAGGATACTGAATTATTGATTCATGTATTTATTTCTGGTTGGATTGACTACTCCAATGCGTTGTTCTTTGGATGTTCAAATTGTTCTTTATATAGCTTCCAGTTAATCTAAAATGCTGCTGCAAGAATTATTACAAGAATAATAAAATATGAACACATAACTCCAGTTCTTAAATCCTCCCACTGGCTCCCAGTTAATTTTAGGACAGATTCAATATCCTAGTTTTAACATATAAAGCCTTTAAATGGCCAAGGTCTGGCTTACTTATCTGGATTCACCATGACTTACAAACTAGAACGCACATTAAGATCTCAAGATGCCAGTCTACTTATGATTCCAAGGTTTAAAAAAATAACATTGGGAGGCTGAGCTTTTACTTACTGGGCCCCTAAACTGTGGAATGGTCTGCCTCCTACTTTAAGAGATGCCCCATCAGTCTTACCTTTCAAATCCCGACTGAAGACTCACTATTTCAGTTTAACATACTCAGACTAGAGCTGCTGCTTATCTGTGCAGAATGCATCTTTGTTGTTAGTCATTTACACTAAAACATAAATAATATAATAGTTATAATCTGTTACTAACCCTCACCTATTCTGTTTCTGTTCTCGGTACTCAAATGTGGCACTTGGTGCCACTGCCCAAGTGCCAAGATGTTTGCCTGCCTAAGAAAAAGTCATCTCTGATGGAGGAGTGCTAAAATCATTGGGTAGAAGGGCCCTTTCATCAGATTGTCTGGCCAAGCACTGACATCTGTAAAATGGCCAATAGGGGGAGGCAGCTTGATGGCCAAGGTCTCCATGACATTGAAAAAATCTTAATCCTATTATGTGATATCTTCTACTGCTGAATTTTGCTCTGTACTTGTAATATTACTATTGTACTATTGTATTGTATTTAGGATTACTTGTGTTCTGTTCTGGGCGGCATGGTGGAGCAGTGGGTAGCGCTGCCACCTCGCAGTTAGGAGACCTGGGTCCTCCCTACGTGGAGTTTGCTCTGGGTGTTCTGGTTTCTTTCCACAGTCCACAGACATGCAGGTTAGGTGCATTGGCGATTCTAAATTGTCCCTGGTGGTTGGGTGTGTGTGTGTGTGCTCTGTGGTGGGCTGGCGGCTTGCCCGGGGTTTGTTTCCTGCCTTGCGACCTGTGTTGGCTGGGATTGGCTCCAGCAGACCCCCGTGACCCTGTAGTTAGGATATAGTGGGTTGGATAATAGATGGATGGATGGATATGTTATGTTCTGTGTATTGTATTGACCCCGTTTTTTTACACCCACTGCATGCCCAACCTACCTGGAAATGGGTCTCCCTTTAAACTGCCTTTCCCAAGGTTTCTTCCATTTTTTTCCCTTCAATGGTTTTTTTTGGGAGTTTTTTTTCCTGTTTTCTTAGAGAGTCAAGGCGCTGGGTTATCAAAAGACAGGGCCTGTTAAAGCCCATTGTGACACTCCTTGTGTGCTTTTGGGCTATACAAAATAAATTGTATTGTATTGTAATTGAAAAGTTTATTTAGTGTAAAAAATCATTGTATGTACACCTGCCACATACAGTTAACTATACTGTATATTTGCATTGAAATAAACATGTCCATTTTAAGTATCATATTCAGTGTAATTGGGCAGACCGATGGCATTGATGCAGCGGAAGTGGTGTGTGTCACCAGTTCCCACTGAGTTATGGGATTGCATTTGCCAATGGGCTCTCCATGCTGATGTCAAACTAAGTGGGGTCGAATGGACAGTAGATAGAAAAAGACACTGAGACTGGAGAAGTGCAAAGAGAGAGGTCAAGAGAAAATGGAACAGAGTTTCCTGTGGTGGTTGTTTTTTGTTTAGGAGCTCAGAGGTTGAGAAGCAGCCCAAATGATTTAAATTAAGAAATACAGTACACTTAGTGAAAGTAGGTCAAACTAAAGGTTTTGTGTAGTGTCACAATATCTCATCTTGGCTTTTATTATAATCCTTTTTTGAAGAATGCAACATGATTATTTTAAATGTGCTTTATCCCGATTACAGTTAACAACAAAATTCCTATTTCTTCGTGAAAACAGACAATACTTGTGTCCCTATTTAAGACATCTGATATTGTTTGCTTTTGAAAAACATAATCTTAGTCATTTGTACAAAAACAATGAGGGGATTTAATTTGTTTGAAAAATTGGAATGCATTTATTTTCCTATTACTGTATTTTTTGTGATTAAAAAAATCATATATACCAATCCATTTCACAGATGTTGAGAGGGAGGGGAGGCAATCACAATAAATATTTCTAAACATTAATATGATCATTTTCCGTTCATTGCGCAGCTAATATATACTGCTGTTTCAGGTTACAATTCAGTTTCCTTACAGAATTTAATGAAAATGGAAAGCTCACATGTATTGCTAATCCTGCTCCTCCCCCATTTAATAGCCTTCTGTCTCTATTGTGATGACTGCTGTTCAGAAACCACAGGAAACAGAGGTGGGTCTGGATTCCCTACAAACACCCCTGCAGTTAGCGTCTGCCAAAGGCCTCTTCTGTTCATCAGCCAGCCGTGCACTTAGCAACAAAAGATCTGTGGTAATTTCCCTGTTTGTCTTCCCTAGAGGGCAACCGCTCACCTCACTGCCAAGGAGAACGACCCTCATGTCATGCATGATCGAGGCCTGGAATCTTACAGTGTCTCTCAGCCTGACTAGCAGCATGGGGATTGAGACTTGGCAGCAGTTCAGTTATTGAAAACTGCCACAAGCCCCAGACGCTTGTGTGCATTCATTAAAATTACTTGTTCTGCTTTTTTCTTTTTTCTTTTTTTTTTTTGCTTTCTGCACCTGTTCTTTTACAGCTAGAAGGATTCTGTTGACACAGAAGTATGCAAATACTTCTAATATAATGGAGAAAATTATATGGAAAGATTTACGTACACATAGCAGATAATAGTGGTGACCATTAATAGTAAAGTTTTCATTGATAGCCAAAGTAGATTTGATTCATACATTATTACTACATTAGCCTAAATTAATAATTATTATTTTACTGCTACCTGTTGTCAAATATAGCACTATAACTTGCAAAGTACTTGCATCTCCATGAATTAATTCAGTTAAGATGAGGTATGAACTAAATAGAGAGAATCTAGAGTTACTGAATTTACTTCAGTGTGACACAGTGCTTAGCACAACTTGCCATAACCATCTGTATGTAGTTTGCATATTCTCCATGTGTCTTAATTTGTATGTGTATTTTCCTTGAGATGCTTCATCCAAGTCCAAATGGCCCAGTGTGAATGAGTGAACGCACCAAAGAACTTCTGCAACAGACTTGGTTGGCAATTACGCCCAATTGGACCAGCATATGCTGTGACCAAGGGATTCTGAATTTGACTGAATAGATTCAAATCTGGATACATTTATTTGGTTATGCTTGTAAGTATTTCATTATTGTCTGAAGTGGCAATACTTTATGAGTTGAACTTTTATTTTACCCCAAAATAGACTGCGAAGGTACTACACAGATTAGGCTGGGCCAGTTTATACACATACAGTATTCTTACCTATAGCTGTTTGATATTATACATTAATTAGTGCTTTTAAGACAACTACTGTTATACATGGTTCTCCATTTGAATGATAAATTTGTATAAACTGACCCATGAATCAAAATGACCTTTTAGTGTCTTTTTTTAATAGTGTTCACCTTTGAGATGTGAAGATTATAACTCAATTTATATACACATATGATTTCAATACTGGCATGTTGAGCCATTTGTTTGAAATCATAAAGTCAGATATAGATTTGAAATTATGCCATCATTAAATAGGTCATGCTATTTTCTTGTTTTACTGTGGTTGCCTGTATGTCATGTTTCTAATTTTTGTCAATCAGTGGGTTGAAAGTTATTGTATGTTATTTATGTTTTAATGTGGAAACTCATAGTTAAACACTGAATATATACTTATTGGTGAATGATTACCAATTTAAAAATCACTACATTACCTTTACACAGTGCAGTATAAGTAACATTTTCCCATATATGTTTTAATAAAACATTCATCATTACCAGTTTAACATTCATTTTCCAGGTTTACTTGGGTCAACTACTAAAACTGTTCAAGAAAAATATCTTTGTATTTACTGATTTCACTATATTGCCCTACCCAGGGTGAGTTGCTATCTTATTTCAGTGCTTCCAGAATAATGAAAGCTCACATCAAACTGGAAATGGATAAAAACCTTACTGAGCACCACCAGGAATAACATTAGTAAATTAGAACAATTGTCACAAGAACAGGCCATTTAGCCCAACAAACATGTTTATCACGTTCACCTAGACACCTAGAAAATAACACACAACTTGGTCATTTATTCCATTGGTCTATAGTTCTTTGTGTGAAATAAACTTTCTAAACATTTGTGTGATATCTGCCCTTAAAAGGCTTCCAACTGTACCCCTGTGTTTTGATTAAAGCTATAAAAAGGTATAAGGAGGAATTGAACCTAGATAGGTTGGAATACCATCCCACTATAAACATATATATTCTCAGTATTTATTAATAATGTTTTAATATTCTATACTTTTGTACATCTTAGGGAGCTAATTTTGGACATTGATGAATGCTAGGGGTACTGACACCAAGAGTTTTAGAAATACACAATACATTGTACCCAGATTTTTATTATATTTTATATAATTTTTTTTTTGTAATTTAAGACCTTAGTAGGATATGGTATGTTATGGAACGATATGGTAGTAAGAAGTCAATATAACTATTATGGTCTTTGGCCGGCTTGTCATCCCAGCCAATACCCCCAGGCTGCCAAATGGAGCCCTCCCTGCAGTATGGATGAGCCCCGAAGACCAGCAGGGAGTCATGGACTATGTAGTTTTTATACACGACCCTGCTGGATACCACAGGGACTGCAAGAGGGAGCTGCAGGGAGGACAGAAGAATCATTTGTGCCCTATAACCCGGAAGTGCGTCACAGGAAGAGCGACAACAGGAGTGACGTGCTTCCTGGGTGAGAAGAAGGACTTGTACCTGACCCGGAAGTGATAATGAATCACATGGACTGGGGATTGGGAACACTTCCGCGTCAGGGTATATAAAAGGACTGTGGGAGTTTCCAGACAGCGAGCTGAGCTGGGTGGAAGGGTGGCAACACGTCTGGGAGTGGAGGATTGTTTATTGTAGTGATTATTGTTTGGTTTATGAATATAGTGGAGGAGAGGGTGCTTTGTGCACTGTGGCAATTAAATAAAGTCATCATTTGGACTTTTATCTGGTGTCTGGAGTCTTGGACAGGGGTTCAAGGGAGCGATCTGTCACACTATATACACTATATACACACTATATACAGTAAAACTGCAAGTTCTCTTAGTGTTTTTTATATAATGATTGATAATCATGGGTAAAGAATATGGCTGAGAACAAGCAAGGAGCCATATTATAAAAATAAGAATACAGTAATCCCTCCTCGATCGCGGGGGTTACGTTTCAGAACCCCCCGCGATAAATGAAAATCCACGAAGTAGAAACCATATGTTTGTATTTTTAATTTTATATATTTTAAGCCCTTATAAACTCTCCCACACTGTTAACATTATTAGAGCCCTCTAGACATGAAATAACACCCTTTAGTCAAAAGTTTAAACTGTGCTCCATGACAAGACAGAGATGACAGTTCTTTCTCACAATTAAAAGACTGCAAACATATCTTCTCTTCAAAGGAGCGCTGTCAGGAGCAGAGAATGCCAGCGAGAGAGAGCGAGATAAAAGCAAACAATCAAAACATCAATACGTGCTTTTAAGTATGCCGAAGAACCGCGATAAAGCGGCATTTTGTAGAGGAGCATCCGTATCCTCTGGGCAACAGCCCCTCTGCTCACACCCCCTCCGTCAGGCGCAGAGAATGCGAGAGAGGGTGAGAGAGAGAGAAAAGCAAACAATCAAGCACCGCGCGGGAAGCATATCTTATATCATTGAGGAGTTTTAGTTAATATGTAATACATGCTCTGATTGGGTTGCTTCTAAGCCATCTGCCAATAGCGTCCCTTGTATGAAATCAACTGGGCAAACAAACTGAGGAAGCATGTACCATAAATTAAAAGACAGATTGTCCGCAGAAATCCACGAACCAGCGAAAAATCCGTGATATATATTTAAATATGCTTACATTTAAAATCCGCGATAGAGTGAAGCCGTGAAAGTCAAAGCGTGATATAGCGAGGGATTACTCTATATATATATATATATATCTCCAGTGTCTGTCTGTCTGTCTGTCCACTTTTCACGAGGGAGCTACTTAACGGATTTAGAACAGGTTTTATTCTATAAATTACTTAAACATTCCGGTTGATTTTGCGATTTTTTCTCTCAAGTATTATAGTTCAGTTGTGGCACCAATTCATTCGCGGGCCAAGGGGTGGGGGAGGCAGGACCTAAGCAGTAGGGAGCCTTGCGGGGCCATCCTCACACAAGCGCCAGCCTTCGTTCAAGTCACTCTACCTCTCACCATGTGTTGGAGTGTATCTTGCCTCCAATCAACTAGCAATACCTGTTTGTTCAGCAGACAATATTATCTAGAGACTATTAAAGAGTAACGTTTGACATTTTTGAGAGAGAGATCATAGCTACGAGTGTTTTAGAGGATACCTGCTCATTGGCAGAGATATCATGGCCACATGCTCTTCTCCCCACAGAGACCACTCTCTCCCATCAGAGCTGAACACAATCAGATACAGTGGCAATGTTTGACATTGGAGCATACCTACCTTCCGCTTCACCAGAGATACCTTGCCAACTTTCTACATTTTTGGCAAAGAGATCCCAGCTACATTCTCACCCTGATAGCAAAACTAAAAATATTGTATACGAAAGCTATCAATATAAATTCTTCACTATACAAATGATTACATTTTTTACATTTTTTTATTGATTTTTAAAGTTTGTCATGTTACATTACTGACCAATTATCATACACATTTCCATATCTAGAAAAAAGAAATAAGCTATTACAGAGCATTAATGCTAATAATATAAATTTTGTTAATATTATCAACCAAAATCAACATAAAATGCTAAGTAAAAGGGCAGTAATAAAGTTACTGATGGATTAGAGACATGATACTGCTTAAATTAGAAGAAAGATATTCTGGCAATTCAGTATTACAGTACTCATACTATTAACTCATATATTAGTTTATGCATAAAATAATTCTTAAGTACTGATATGGAAACATATTAAAATTGACATTTCAGTGAACACATAGTAAAAGCTCTGTTAATAATATTAGCCAGATAATTTATTGCAGTATTAATAAAGTTTACAATTTTAATTAAAATCTAGTGATTTCCCCATATGTAGTGGAAAAAATATTAAGGATACTGCAGAATACATGTATCAGTACTAGCAATAGTTACCATTTTCCAAATGTGAAAATGAAAATATATTTTGATTAATGTTATCATTTTTAAGACGTGACCAAAGTAGTATTTTGCCAGCTATTGTACAAAGAGAAGAGAGCAGTAGATTATCAATCTATCCTGTTACTGTTATAGTAATGAAGTCTATGGTAGTAACTGACATAGTATCAAAATAGAGAGAAAATAAATAATATCTATGATATTAGTAAATAATACCAAAAAAAAAAGCTTTAATACAGCATATTGGCATTACAATCTAGTGCAAATAATGCATATTGTGCTAATTAAAGAGACTTTCTGCACAAAAAATGATGTTCCTTTTTTTCTATTACAAAGAGAATGTCCACAGCTAATTTCTATAAGGCCATTCAGAACGTGTTAATTCAGTCAGCAAGATGAGCTTTCAAGGCTCCTTGGCCTCCTCAGGTGTGTTAAACATGTGTGTTAGATCTCCAGTCTTCACTTTCAGGCCAGCTGGATACATAAAGCCATAACCAATTCCTGACTTACATAGTCACTGCTTGATGCCATTATAAGATGCTCTTTTTTCTGCAATCTCAGTACTGAAATCAGGAAAAATGCTGATTTGATTCTCTTCAAACAAAAGCAAGCCTTTCTCCTTGGTGCTGCAGAGCACATTTTTTATTATCCTTAAGGCAAAGAAAAAGAAGGCTACCAGATATTAAAATAAGTGCATATAACAGAAAATAGAGCAGAATCTATTTGAAACCAGCACTGTGATGGCCAGCCTAAATAATAGCTGAATGTACACTGAATAGCATTTATGAAAAATATTTGTAGGTCAAAATTATATATTTTTATGAGCTAAATGTGAGAATACTTTTAACTTGGTGTTCTTTGGTGATGTTATGTAAAAATCCAACTGGCAAGGACATTTGGTCACAACTAAAATTACGATGCAGAGAAACTCCAACTAACAAGTGTAGGAGCCTTAAGGTGTTGTGACTAAGATTGACAAATGGAAACTCCAAACAATGTAAAAGGACTTTTTTAATGACCAGGAAATTAGGACTTCCTGTAGGAAAGAATAGTCAGCAGTGGTCAGAGCACATTTTATACAAGAGAAACTGTGTGTCAAAGTTCAAAGCAAATCCAAAGCCTAAATATCAGAACATTAAACTATCATGCTGTACCTCTCTACACTGTCAAATGTATTTTTTTAATTTAGAAGGTCTGAAGCTTAGATGCCAGATTGTGTGTGCCACCATCTTTTATAATGGTTGCATGATGACATTGCTTGCCTTACTAATGTGGCTAGCAATGGACAACAATAATACCAACAACAATATGGTGTTTCCCATGAAGTCAGTACACAAAATGACACTGCCTGTGATGAAAACCACAATCTAAATGGCAGTGTGGTGACATTACTGACATAATATTAAATATACAGTAAATAAATTGTTAAATAACCCAATTCAAAATGGTGAAGAATTTTATAGCTAATAATTTTGGGCATCTTCATGCATTCATAAGAAAAGGATCTTTGTAATAAAAGAAAAATATGACATTTATATTCATAATAGATCGGACCATAAGGTACTACTAGGGATGACAGTCCATGTAATACTAAAAAATTTCTCAGGAACATCTATTCTAGAATCACCTGACATGATGAAATAAGCCTAACAATCCCTGACTCTATACCTCACCAGAGAAAAGCTGTCAGTTGTGTTACAAAGTGGCCAGCAAAAGTCTTTTTCATCCATCTTGTCCTACCAACCTGCAGTCAGTCTTCAAACTAACTTGTTCCAAGGAGCAGACAAGGATTGCATACAAAAAATGACAGCAACAGGAAAGTGTAAAGAAAAATAAAATGTGAGTTAAACAGTAAACAGAAGACAAGGAGGAGGAACAAGCAAAAAAGAAGTAATCTAAAGGGAAACTAAACAAACAGTATCATGAAAACAGAATCTAGCAGCTTCAATACATTTCAAGAAAAGTGTACGATATGAGAATGATGAAATATGCCACTATTAAAATTTGATTGCTGCAATGTTATCATGCAGCACAATCTTGTTGAGCACAGTGGAGCACTGGCATGCACATTCTCACATGGCACATATGGCTGCCAGTTAGCAAACGCCATACTGACAGTCAAATGCAGCGTTGCTACAAGAAGTATTGAAGGGAGTAATTGCCAGCAGTGTACTATGATTAATAAAATAAAGCCACCTCATAAAGCAGCTGCCAAACTCTGCCAGCTGTGAAACTTCTTGGTTATGAACAGTGACATTATGGGAAATGTAATGAAACAGAAATCCTGCATATTGCCCCCTCTACTAATTATAGTGGACAGTCTACCAGGGATTGTCTACTCCATAAACTTGAGCTTGGTCTTGAATCTGCAGAAATACAATAGGCTGAAAGTGGAACTGGTAGAAGGATGGCCTCTAGAGTTCTAGAAGCTGTTATTTATATCAGAAGTCATCCAAACATGGGGCTTAAAAGGCCATTTCACAGACCTTCAGTGATTTTGGACTTGGGAGGTACTGAAAGTCTAAACAAGGGCTTAACTGATGAAGGAATAGATACCAGAGATTAACAGAAAGAGTTTGTGGTTTTGGGACCAGTCTCTGAGTGATACTGGGTGATATGTGAGGCTTAGCTGTTAGGCCTAAAAAAGCAGGGCGTATTTCTTATTTTTCTTTGATTACTTTGTATTGTGTTTTCTCCTGATGTTTATCTGTCCTTCTTATTATTTTCTTTTGTAAACTTGGGACTCACGACCATCACAACCTACACAGTCTGTTTCTCTGTATATACAGCAGTCTTTAGTATTGCATAAGGAAAATAGCTATACTGTAACACCATTATTTACTGAATCCCACCTGAAAGGCATACTCATGTTGTGTTTATTTTATCCTTGCTTACTGTTTACATTGAGATATAACTGGGTATTATTTAATTGCTTACTATACTGGAGTTTTTCTCAGGGTTTTTTCTTTAGATTTCAGGTAACAGGAGTATACGGTAGGACCACATTACATATTCTGATGTGTTTTCTATTCAATGAAATTCATATTTTAATACAATCTTTTCTATCATGGAGCTTGAGAGTTGCAACCTGTTTCATATATCTTGGATATGCAAGAAATAATTTCATTGTACTTTGTACAAGGACAATTCCTCTACTACTTTTGTGTATTGGCACCCTTGACATCACATTGGTTTTAGGGATTTCTTGAGAGCACCCCTTCAACATCTATCTTCCACACAGGTCTATAAATAAAATACAAAATTTCCACTTTCCATTCCCACAAATGAAATTTCTTGAAAAAAAAAATCTTTTTTAAATTTCATATCTATTTAAACAGAACTGTAATCCAATCATTGCAAAATTATTATGAACTATCATCTGCTCAGGGAGAAAGTGAATTTCATTGGAACCTAATATTTTTTATTTGTGTTATTTGAATTATTTATCTATTCTATTTCACCCAGATGCATTTTGATTTTGCACACTTGACTGTAAAACTGTAACTGTTGCGAATTTAGGTAATATTTATCTACATACAAATTTTGTTAATTTGGATAATACCAAACAGGGACAAAGTAAACAGAACCAGTTTGAGCAGGTGCCGATATTGTGTTATTGATGTCTATTATGGCTCTCTGTAACAGACACTTTAAACAAACAAATGGGCATACACCCCATCCCACAGGCTGAGCCAAAGCAATTTGTGGTCCTATGTGTTAAAGGGATTTTATGCTATAAATAATGTGGCATTTGACTCGTCTCCACAGCATATGACTGATTTGTTACAGCCCAGTGACCATACTGTCAGGACCAGCAAATAGTTAGCTTTTTTTCATCTGCCTCTCAGTCCTAAGCTTCTCCCACCTTGTCAGGAAAAAGTGATCCTGTGACTAATTGGCACGTGGAAAGCATGCACACTGTACATGGATGCTTGATCTTGCACAGCGGTGCACAGCTCCAGTCCTCAAGGGTGGCAGTGTCTTCTGGTTTTCATCCAGACCCAGCTGTCGGTAACTTAATTACTATAATTATGTTATCAGCTGGTAAAATGGAAGGCCTCTAGAGGCCCTGCAACATTTTACAGGTTGGATGTCTTTCATCGAATGCCTTTTTCAAAGAGCTTTTTTTAAAAGGTTTGCCAAAAACATTGAATGAGTGTAAATAAACATACTGTATGTATCCATGTGCAGTCTTTTTATACAATTTCTGGTCATAAACAAAATATATTTTATGAGATATAAGGAATCACCTGGTATGGAGCTACAGTGTCAAAATAAAGAGTCATAGTTGTGGGTACATGATTTGGCAACATTCTAGATGATAGCAGGTAACGATGGTAGCCAAGTATTCTGCTACATAAAAGAACAATTCAGCGGCTTACAATAATGTAGTGGCTCATTTGCTAGAAGCTGAAAGTACGGCATTCCAAGATGTATCCTTCTTTATTCATAAGATTTATGTCTGGACATATACATAAGTGTATTTAGATATATTTGCGTTGCTTATTTAGCTTTGCTGCTGGTGATCTTTGTCTGCCTGATAGCCTCATGGCTACCAGCTTACTTCAACATATAGCTCAGGACTGCTCTATGAGCATCACAGCATTAGTGGACCATATGATGGAACCAGGCTGTCAGTGAGCCCCAAACTCCAAACATGATCACACAATTCAGTCCCAGGTTCAAATAAAGGATGGGACATTAACCAAAAATACCTCTAAATGTTGACAAGCACTAAGAAAATCTCTTTCTTCACAATACTCTCTCCACAAACAAATCACCTTTCTTCTCACCACCGCACTACCCTCCTCCAGTTGAGTGTTGCCTTCTTTCCTCCCAGGACCGACTTGGCTGAACAAGGGAGTGCAGTCCCTCTTACTGAGGACCTGGAAGTACATTTGGTGCCAGGGCGACTGGCCAATGGAAGTACTTCCGGGATATTTGGAAGTCCTATGAATTGGAGAGAACCTGTTCCTGCAGCGCCCCCTTGTGGCACCCATGGACCCCAGCAGGGCAGTGCTGGCAGACTACAACTCAAGGCATTCCCTGCTCATTCTCAAATGGGCGCCTACATTGAGGGCTGCTTCCATCTAACACCAGAGGGAAATAAATACCCGTCTGTAACTGTACTTCCCTGTCTTCTTTTTATTCCGGCCAGGGAAGATATTAGGTACACGTCTTGTCGGGATGCCTGCCAAATTGTCTGGGGCTTTTCACCTGGGTAGGGAATCTTCTTCGGTTAAGATGTCCATCCATCCCTAAAGACATCTTGTCCGGATACGCCATTCTTCCCTCTCTTGGCTGGGACACCTTTCTGGGATCTTTCTGACTTCCTGATGATGCCGGTCCATCCCTTGTGCCTCTCTACAAAGGTTTTAGCTTGCTGCATTTATAGGATGTTGGCTATATACAGTAAGTGTTAAGTGTAGCTTAAGAGTATGGATAACAAATTCATCATCATGAAAAGGGAAAAATCCATCCATCCATTTTCCAACCCACTGAATCCGAACACAGGGTCACGGGGGTCTGCTGGAGCCAATCCCAGCCAACACAGGGCACAAGGCAGGAATCAATCCTGGGCAGGGTGCCAACCCACCGCAGGACACACACAAACACACCCACACACCAAGCACACACTAGGGACAATTTAGGATGTCTTCTGATTGTGGGAGGTAACCGGAATGCCCAGAGGAAACCCATGCAGACACGGGGAGAACATGAAAACTCCACACAGGAATTGGCATAAGCTGCCCTAAATCTGAGTGTTTACAAGAAATGTAATGAACTACTCATGAGGTAGAAGCACATAATAAGCAAATTTTTGAAATATTTAAATGTAAGCTTAAATATAAATGTTTAAAGTCTGAATATTCCTGATTGTAATATAAATGTGACATTTTTCACCCTCTAATAGAGGACCATAGAGCACCTGGTCCCTAGTAAAGGATCAAAAATGAAAAATAATATTATTACTGACATTAAAATCATCTTAAATGACAGCTCACCTGTTTATGTTTGAAATTAGCAGTTTTTAACATTCTGGGAGTGGCTCTTAGAGGGCTAGGACCATTATTATATTCATGATCCACAACCTGTAAATTGAATAAAACAGTACTCCATACAGTATGCCCATGTTACTGATCCTCATTTTTTCAATGTTTTGTGTAATGCAGCAGCTTTCACTCCTCATATCCCATCATGTGGCATGCACAACATGTAGTCCTTCTTTTCATATTTTCTGAAGATAATTCTTAGTTTAATCTTTTTATAAGGGTGTATTTTCCTGCACAAAATATGACCCAAAAATAGTCTAAAATGTAAGGACCGCAAAAAGCTTGACATTTTGTATAACTATTCATCAAAATCAGTCAGATGGTATATCACTTGTGGTGGTTGCCTTACATCTGTGAATTAGGAGGTGCTAAACAAAAAAAAAAAACTGAAGTGATTTCAAATCATTCATAAATAATTCTTATGAACACAACAACAAAGCTGTATGTTCAATATCCCTCTTTGTGATTGGTTAAAACACCATGAAGTTGTTCAGTGATGTTTTCTAGGTGTGACTCCATGGTTCCACCTTTATGCCAATGTATTTAGCAACTCAAATGGTAAATGGTAAATGGCCTGTATTTGATATAGCGCCTACTAGAGTTCAAGAACCCCCCTAGGCGCTTTACAACACAAGTCATTCACCCATTCACACACACATTCATACGCTCAAATCCACAAACTCAAATCCACGAACACCATGACAAAGTAAAAGGATCCTTGCTCTCTTCTAATAAGGCTGAGGCTTATTCTGGTAGAAAGAAGATTGTAAATACCCTAACTCAGGATGGGATACAAATCTCACTCTCACTCAAACAAAGATAATTTAGAGATGCAAACCAATTTTTAGGATATGGGCAGAGATTGGAGCTTGTGGAGTAGCTCACATAAATACCTTCTTTCCTCTCCAGGGACTGTAAAAGGAATACAAGCAGGTTCACCTGATTCACATAGCATCTGCATTATCTGATCTTCCTAGTTTTTGGCCACCACTTCACAAGACAATTGGAAGACATAAATCCAGAACACTGCATTACCTTCTTTCCCTTTTAAGGAGCTTGCCAAAAGCTGCTGTAGTTCTATTGCTCACCACACCACACCAAAATAAGCTACCCTCACTAGGCCTTACATTGTTTTAAGTATTCTCATGGAATGTGTGCAGCCAATCCTGGACAAGAAAACTCTCAATCCATAGGCTCACACATCAACAGATTCACACAACTGTGTTTAATTTCCTAATCACAACTATTTCAATCGGGTCATGAATCTTCACATGGAACAGATCCATGGTCCAGTCTCCTCCCCTGAACCCCACTCATATAAAATGTCTCACTGTGTCTTCACTTGCCTTCTATTAACCAGCATCTCACCTACCACTCTCCTTCAACAGGTGATGGAGCACTTTCAGGGTGTTGGTACCTCCATTGGTTAAATAGGCCTCATGCATTTAGGGACTCTTGTCTGCCACCTCCACCCAGAGAGCACTCTGTAACCCACACTGCACATGTCCAACCATTCAGCTTCCTTTGCTGGCATCTAGTGCTGTATCATACCTCCTCCTTTCATTGAGATAAGTATAAAACTTTTGTTTTTGTCAAAAAGGTTAAACTAATACACCCTATTTTATGGTATCCAAAGGCTTTCACCCAACCCTATGACATGGCCTTACCATAAGAAAATAGAATAAAGTGATTTGAGGGTGAAACTAAATGAAAAAATAATGTGATCAATTCAGAACAAGTTACACTTGACTAAATTTTCAAGAGGTTTTGTGAAAAACATCTTTGGAAAATAATTTCAGAATAAGTACTGGGTATAACTGTTTATCAATTGATTTGAAGCTCCATAATGAAGTAACATAAGTCAGTGGTTCTCAACATGTGGGACGGGCCCCCCTAGGGGGGAGCAAAGTAACAAAAAGGGGGGTGCAAAGATATGAAAAAAAGAAAACAAGAATCAAAAATATGAAAAAAACATCTGTTGAAACCAAAACAAATTAACTTAAACTACATTCTGATACTAGAACAATAAATATAGAGTTAGATAAATGTCGATAAAAGTTAAGTATGTATGATAAAATATGCATCTACAGTTCAAAAAATGTTGGGGGGGCACGATTAAAACTGTTATGAAAACTCGGGGCGCAAATACTTAAAGGTTGAAAAACGCTGACATAAGTGAATGAAACCTGACCAATTAGACATGGCCCCTCACCATTCATATAAAGACTTCTGATAAGGCAGCTGAAGCTTAAAGAAAGTTGAAACTTAGTAAACACTGTGCTTGAATACAAGAATGCAGAGAGCCAGAAAGTTCTTGATTTCAAAACTAACAATAACAAAAACTTTAAAAGACATTTGATCAGATTCTGATTTGCTCATTCTGTTTCAGTCATGAGAAGAGCTCTTCATGTGAGTCTTGCACAGACTACTTAGTATAGCTGCATTAGTAAACTCAGTAACATTGCCATGTGTGTTACTTATCTGTCAAGCTACAATTCAATAGTTAAACATTTGAATCCTGTTGGTCAGAAGTTTTAATTTCATTGGGGCATAGAGCTTTTCTCTGACTTATAAAGTTAAGTCAAGCAAAGATATATGTTTTTATTCTTTATATTTTAAAGATATAGTTTATATTTTACACAGATTAGTTATGATAAAGGCCAAAATATGCAGCAGCTAAAATATTTTTTAAATATTTAAAAACTCTCTTTTCTTTCCAGTTCTTGTTAAAGTCAAATGTAGTTACACAAAACCTCCTCAATGAGAGAGAACAACATTTTTCATTTAATTTTTATTTCAGTTCATCTGGACTACACTTTTTGACACAGATGCCATAAAAGAAATATTGCTTTGTCTGACCTGCATACTAGTAAAGCTGCAGCTTGTTATGATGTGTTTTTCTTTAAACTTTAACATGATTTTTAATTGTAATTTACCTAACATGAAAAGATGTCAAGTAATTAGCTTTACAGGACAAAAAAATGTAGGAGTAACACACCATTATGGTGTAACCAACCTGTCAAGCCTGTCATGGTCTGGACTAAATGTCTGGGAAACCCAAAATGTTGAGAAGTATCTTGACATCTAAAAGATCTTCAGTATCTTTCATGTATTAGAATGGAAAGGCAAATTTTACCATTGTCTCTAAATTTATGTATATTGCAACATGCTTAATATTTTGATAGAAAAATAAGTGAGAGTAGCCACTTTCAGTAAAATATTTTGTTACACAGATACATATTTAATTAACTCTCCAAATTTGCGTTCCACACTCTACTCCATTGGGCCCTTGAGTAAGGCCCTTAACCTGTAAATGCTTCATCCTGGGTATCCTGTTCTTCCAACTTACAGGGAAAATCTGGGGGTTGGTGGCAGGACTGGCACTCCAGCCACAGTAAAAAAAATCTCACACTGTTTCAGTGAGGTGCTTAAGTGTCACCTGCTGAACTTTGTTCTAAATCTAGGTGGTTTGTTGTGTGGTGGATGTAGTGATGCGCAATCAGTGCATTCTGCCAACCTCTCACTCGCTCTCTCGCTGTTCATCTGCCACCTTAAGAAAACTATTATCTGAAAATTTGAATAATTGTCATATAAATATATATATATATATATATATATATATATATAGTGGCAGATGGCTGGCCAGGACGCCCCTCCACCACATCTGCCAGGCGGACAAGGGTGGGAAGCCCAGTATTTCCCCCTAGACGCTAGATGGCAGCATCCCTGGGTTGCAGCGGTGCCTCAGACTCCCCCAGGGCTTCATGGGGATTGGAGTTCTGTGCAGCTCTGTGGGGTTCCGCAGGCGCCGCCAGGGGGTGCTGCACCAGGAACAACTGGCCCCTATTGGGCACTGGTTTCGCCGCACCTGGAAGTGTAGCTGGAAGCCAGCAATCAACCACCTGGAGCACTTCCAGGTGCCTGATAAAAAGGAGCCAGAAATCACCACTCGTTGGCCAGAGTTGGGTGGAAGGAGGACAAAGCTGTGGAGGAGTGGTGGTGAAAAAGAGGAGTGTGGTGACTCAGGGATTAGTGCTTGGGACTGTGTTGTGGCTGGAGGGATTACAGGGAAGACATGCCCTCCGGCTGAAGAAAAATAAGTCTTTTGTTTTATACGTGCCTCCTGTGTCAAGTCTGTGCCAGGTCGGGTGCAATATAGCGCCTTTCTTACTATATATATATATATTGTCAGGGATGCCAGGGGCAACGACCCGGCCGGGACGCCTTGAGGGACTGGAAGAGGGTCTACGCCCGCCCTGGATCACGTGGGGGCCACCATCCTGGTTGCTTTGGGGGCCACGGGTAGAGAGCTTGGAAGCCCAACCCTGTAAGGACCCGTGGTCAAAGCCAGGGGGCGCCCCAATGCCTTGGGGACCCTGGACCTCAGCACTTCCGCCACACCAGGAAGTGCTGGGGGGAAGGAAGGAGCAGGGACACCCGGAGAGCTTCCGGGAGAACAACCGGCACTTCCACCACACTGGGGCGTGTCCAGGGAGGAGTGCTGGGAAACACCTGGAGCCCATCCAGGATGAAATAAAAGGGGCTGGAGTCGGGTGGAAGCAAGACAAAGCAGGAGAGAGAGTGGAGGCGGCCCGAAGAGGAAGGCATTGTGTGGCCAGGAGTGTGTGGGGGTTCCTGTGTGCACTTGAAATTATTGTATATAATATTGTAAATAAACGTGTGGTGGTGTTTAACAACATGTCTGCCTGTCTGTGTCCGGTTGTGAATATATATATATATATATATATATATATATATATATATATATATATATATATATATATATATATATATATATATATATATATATATATATATATATATATATATATATATATATATATATATATATATATATATATTTTGTCATGTACTTGTGCTTTGGGGGACATATCCATTACTCTTAGAAAGTAAACAATACCACCATGAGCAGAAAGGGGATGCTGTCACTTCTACTTTTTCACCTGCAATTTTGAGGTTCGTTCACTGGAGGACATGTCACTCAATTCTACTTCCATCTAGAACCTTTGCCACTTCCGGGAAGCCAACATATATATCCTGGCTGCACCGGAATTCGATGTTCATGGTGGAACCAGTCATTGGAGACATCTTGACAAACTACTAAATCCTGGAAACCTTTTCACCCTCACATGCTATTTATTTTCATTTCACTTTTTATATGCCAGAAAATTGGTCTACCATCTGGTGTGCCAACCCTTCTTAGAGCCTAATGTTTTTTCATTTTACAGCTCACATTGGTGTAGTCATCAGGATGGAGCAACAGTCAGCTCAATCTGACATTGCTGAAATAATAAGAGGCATGGAGGAACAAATGTGGCAACTTCAATTAAAAGTCACCAGCCAATGCAACAAGTTTGCAAAGGCAGAGATGCTATGCAATATCTAGGAAGCACTTAAAGCAGAAAGGGCAGTGAGCTCAGCTCAGGTACTCATCCTGTTGCGCCTACACAATGAAGTGTTGCTTTTAATTTTTGAAAGGATTGTCACCATCACTAGAGGCCGGCATAACAATGGGTATAGATTGTAGCACCATTCCTGACCAGTAAGGTGCAGGGGTCATACTATGATCTCAATAAAAGAGCCACAGAAAACTATGCCATCCTCAAAAAAGAAGTCCTTTGCATGTTATGGTCTGTTACCTGGGATCCTGGCACAGAGGTGCAGAGATTGGTGGCTCGACCCAGAAAGCCCAACCTGCAGTCAAGCCTTTGACCTTTGAGAAAACATACATAATGGCTAAGGCTGGGAGAAAACACCATGAAAAAGGAACTCAAAACAATCACATGTGACTACATCATGCATGCAAATCTAGAGATCTGAACGTGCCCCATCAAAAGGCACCCTTGTACTAACATGGTAGGGCTTGTCGAGGTGACTGAAGGATATACAATCACTTTTCAGACAGAGGTACTCAAGGAGAAAAAAATTCTTGAGCAGCTCGACCATTAAAAACAGTGCCAGAGCACAAGAACGACTTGTGCCTCCTCCCCTTGTTATAAATGTGACGAAAGCATCATTCCTAACTGTCCACTGCAGGACAAGCCAATGGGCTCTGGGTGGGGCTCATAGCTGCAGGTACTGTGCCGTCACCAGACTAACCTCTCTCTCTTATTCATGTACAGGTATTGCAATAGTAAATGGACATCAACTACTGTCTTTGATTGATTCTGAATGGCAACTCTACCATTGGTGCACAATACATTTTATTGCTAAAATATAATAGACAACAGATTCATTTTACCTGTATTCACAGAGAAACTTGATGGTATCCTCACTTTTCAAGGTACCACCTGCCAATTGCTGCCAGGAACTGCTCTTTACCATTGAGGTCTGGCCTGTCTTGTGAAGGCTTTTGGAGGCCTTGCATCCTTTTTGCTTTTATGTTGGTTCACGTTCATGCCAAAATCCCCTTTAAAATGCTGTGTTCTTTAATTTGGTTTGCATAGGGCACCAGCGATATTCCAACAGTTGATGGACAATCTGCTCCGACCCCACAATACAAGTGGCTCTGCTTACTTAGATGACATAAACAATGCAAGTAGTGCTGATTACTTAGATGACATAAACAATGCAAGTAGTGCTGATTACTTAGATGATATAATCATGTATTCCAGCACTTGAAAAAATAATTTGTTTTGACCGTGCTATTCTCCATGCATGCTGCTGGTCTACATATCAGTCCTACAAAATGTTACTTTGGATTATTTGAGGTGGATAGTGGAACAGGGCGAGGTCAAGCCATAATGTTCCAAAGTTGCTGCCTCAGCCACAAGCAAAAAGGCAAGTCCAGGTTTTTCTCGGATTTGTGGCACATTACCAGTATGCCACAATTGATTGTCCATTAAAGAACTCACTGTTATGGAACCAGTCTCATTTTTTGATCTTAAGAATGCCCTCAAGTCCACATCTATTCTAATTACTAGTAATAAGGTAGTATCTCCTGGATAGGGAATTCACCTTGGTTACAGGTCAAAATCTCTCCTTCAATGGCTTGTGACTCAAAAGAAATCTAATCCTTGAGTCACAATAGTGTTGTTTGGATCTGCAACCTTATAAGTTTTGTTATGGCACTGTTGAGTGCTTCTTCACATAAACCCCAATGCTCTATCCCATGTCCATGACCTCTTGGTTAAGTCCACCTGTTACATGATGGATGAGTTGAGGAAAGCTGTGTCACATGTGTTCACTCAGGAGAAATCTTCAGGGCACTCAAAACATATATAATACTACCCCAACACTGTCACTGACCATCTCTCCTTTTTCACCTGTGGTTCCGTGGCTTGCTCACCAAAGGACCTTTGACCCAGTTCTGCTACAGCCCAGAAGCTCCATCCCTTCTGGGCAAGACAGAATATAAATCACGTCTTCACAGGAGACTGATGTTCAGTGTGAAACCAGTCTTTGGAGACATCAGAGCAATCTCAACATTCTGCTGAGTCCTGAAAACATGTTTAAACCCCTTCACACGCTATGTATTTTTATTTTATTTTCATCTGCAATTAAACAAGGTTACTGGCTGGTACCCCAACCATTCTTAGAGCCTAATGGTTCTTCCTTTTACATCTTGTAATCTATACTAATAAAAGGCAAAGCCCTCATTGACTGACTGACTGACTGACTGACTGACTAACTCACTCACTCACTCAATCACTCACTCACTCACTCATCACTAATTCTCCAACTTCCTGTGTAGGTAGAAGGCTGAAATTTGGCAGGCTCATTCCTTACAGCTTACAGCAAAAAATTCTACGTGTAACGGTCATAACTGGAACCTACTTATGTACATATATACCGGCCATAGCCTGCAGCTCGCAGTGTAAGGCAGAGTTGCGTCCCTCATCGTCACGCCTCCCAAGTAATTGAGTGCCTGCCCATTCACTGATTGACTGACTGACTGACTGACTCACTCATCACTAATTCTCCAACTTCCTGTGTAGGTGGAAGGCTGAAATTTGGCAGGCTCATTCCTTACAGTTTACTTACAAAAGTTAGGCAGGTTTCATTTCGAAATTCTACGCGTAACGGTCATAACTGGAACCTACTTATGTACATATATACTGGCCATAGCCTGCAGCTCGGTCCGCGTGTGAGGCGGAGTTGCATCCCTCATCATCACGCCTCCCACGTAATTGAGTGCCTGCCCATATAAGGCCGTCCGTCAGCGGCAATCCAATAGAAACACTCTGCCGCTAAATATTCACGGGTGAAGGACTGTTCTTATGCAGACAAAGATGAGATGGTCAGGGTGGTGTTTGGCACAAACTCAGCAAAACTGCGAGAGAAACTTTTAAGTGCCGGGTCTTAGCTAACATTAAATAAAGCCATGGACATCGCACGAGATAGCACAAGCACAGCTGAGAACCTTCGATGCATGTACTCCGGGCGGCTCAAGTGAACTGACTGTGAACGCAGTACGCAGACAAAAAGCAAGAGCTCCAAAGAGAGCATTGCACAATTGAGAAGGCAGCAAAAGAATATGAAGCGAGTGACGCATACAAGCATACTCATAAGTGAAGCTACCGTGGAAACAAAGCACACAGTGGAAAAAGTCAATGTCCAGCTAAAGGAAGACAGTGTTTAAAAACCTGTGCATGCAGTGTGTAATGTCTCAAATAAAGAGGAAGACGAGCTGTTTATTGATGCAGTAAGAAAGGAATCAATGAATGAAACCTGTTATCTTTACAACGGTTGACAAACATGGAATGTAACTTGAACACAACACATCCTCCAAATACGAACCTGATTGAAAGAAATAATGATAATAAAATCCTTGATGACAGCAAAACCCATAACAGTCACAAAACAATTACATTGACAATCATGTAACGTTATTTTTAAAATGTTCCCTTTTCTATTTCATAACTTTTTTAACACACTACTTCTCCGCTGCGAAGCGCGGGGTATTTTGCTATATATATACAGGTATATATATATATACCCCGGTCTACATACTGTCAAATAAACGAACCATACGCCGTGGTGCAACGCACGTCCAAGGTTCGATTCCCGAGAGGGGGTGCAGTGAGTGTGTACGCATGATGAGCCCAGAATTAGGGCGAAACACGTGTCACGTACTCTGCATTATTTGACAGTAAAACTATTTCAATATATATATAGATATATATACTCAGCAAAAAAAGAAACGTTCCTTTTTCCAGGACTGTGTATTTCAACAATAATGTTTTAAAAATCCAAATAACTTTACAGATCTTCATTGTAAAGGGTTTAAACAATGTTTTCCATGCATATTCAATTAACCATAATCAATTAGTTAACATGCACTTGTGGAATGGTCGTTAAGACCTTAACAGCTTACAGAAAGTAGGCATTTAAGGTCACAGTTCTAAAAACGCAGGACACTAAAGAGACTTGTCTACCGACTGTGAAAAACACCCAAAGAAAATGCCAAGGGTCCCTGCTCATCTGCGTGAACGTGCATTAGGCATGCTGCAGGGAGGCATGAGGACTGCTGATGTGGCTAGGGCAATAAATTGCCATGTCCGCACTGTGAGATGCCTAAGACAACACTACAGGGAGACAGGAAGGACAGCTGATCATCCTCGCAGTGGAAGAGCCGGATCTCAATCCCATTGAGCATGTCTGGGACCTGTTGGATCGCAGGGTGAGGGCTAGGGCCATTCCCCCCAGAAATGTCCAGGAACTTGCAGGTGCCTTGGTGGAAGAGTGGGGTAACATCTCACAGCAAGAACTGACAAATCTGGTCCAGTCCATGAGGAGGAGATGCACTGCAGTACTTCAAGCAGCTGGTGACCACTTTTGATTTTGAGCCTCCCTTCATTCAGGGACACATTGTGAAACATTTTTAGTTTATGTCTTATGGTGTTGACTCTTTTAGTGTTCATACAAATATTTACACATTAAGTTTAATGAAAGTAAAAACAGTTGAAAGTCAGAGGACGTTTCTTTTTTGCTGAGTATATATATATATATATATATATATATATATATATATATATATATATATATACATACACACATATATATATATATCATACATATATATCAGCGCTTCCCGATTCATTTTACCCTTGCACCCCCTGTGACGGACGAGGCCGATTTGGCACCCCATAGGTTTGAGAAGAAGTATGAAAAAATATGAGGTTAACGCAGAAAAACAGATCACCAATTGAAGGTTTATGAATAATGGATACTTTATTCGCCATCAATAATTGTTTTGGTAAAGCCATACTCAGTGTAATCCTCCTTCCATTTTCTAATTTTTTCACAACTAGCCATGATTAAATGAACGGTAAAAAAGTAAGAGCGAGGCGATGGTGACTTATTGAGGCAGGCATGCGAGAGCACGATAGCGTGTGGGCTCGATGTAGTGCGCGTCAAGTCGATCTAAAATATATCTTTTCAAGTTCTATTTAGATATAAGTAGGTTCTATTTAGTCGACAGAAATATCTTTGGTAGGAATGTAAGTTGAATTTAGTCTTTAAATTTCTATGGTGAAGAAAAATTTATGCAATGATGACTAAATTTAACTTACATTCCTACCAAAGATATTTCTGTCGACTAAATAAAAATTACTTATATTTAAAATTTAAATAGAACTTGAACATAGTTCATAATTCCCACACAGCACTAAGTGCACGTAAGAGCGGAAGTCATCTGTTTTAACAAGCAGCATATTGCACTGATACAAAATAGCCTGCCCATTTAATTATTTAGGAATGGATAGATAAATTAAGATTTTGTACAAATAATGATTTTCATTTTTCTTCCTCGATGGATTCTGGCACCTCCAGCAACAGTTGCTTGCACCCCAAAGGGTATATATATATATGTGTATATATGTAGATATGTATATATATATATATATATATATATATATATATATATATATATATATATATATATATATATATATATATTTGTATATTTGTATGTGTATATATATGTGTATATGTATACATGTAGATATGTATGTATATGTATATTTGTATATGTGTATATGTATATATAGGTTTATGTGTGTGTGTGTGTATATATATATATATATATATATATATATATATATATATACATACATATGACAGCAAAACTCATAACAGTGACAAAACAATTACATTGACAATCATGTTACGTTACTTTCAAAATGTTTCCTTTTCTTTTTCATTACTTCTTTAACACACTACTTCTCCGCTGCGAAGTGCGGGTATTTTGCTAGTATATTTATATACAGCACAACAGAGGTGTCCAACTCTGATACTGAAGTGGCAGCAGGTTTTCCTTCTTGGGACATTCTTAATTCTTGACTAATTTCTGCTGTTAATTGAGTTTCATTTTAATTGCCTTCCTTTTTAGGACTTAATCCTCTGAATTGTTTCTTTGTTCCTTAATTGGCAGCCAATTAAACAGAGTGCCTAGAGAACAAGAAGATCACAGTTGTGTCACTCTGCCCAACCTGAACAACCACCAAGCAAGACTAAGATGCCCAACCGCAAGGCAAAGACCACCACAACCAATCTACACTGCTACAAGTGCAGGGAGAGCAGACATTCTCCCACATGTGCCTGGGCCCATGGGAAAAGGTATTGAACTGCTGACCGCTGTTAAGTTGGATGAACAGGATTGGGACTGACTCCTGTCCTGAACCCATTTGCTTACCAGTAGTTGCTCCAGGTCTTGAAAAGGCTTTCCCCTTTTAAGCTCCTGTTCGGATTCCAGCTGTGCAGTCTACTTGATATAGTATGGGATAGCTGGGAGGCGGAGCGCAGTCATTCCACCAGTGTCATCAAGCATATGGTGTAGTTGTGCAACTAGCTCCAAAAAATCTGACCGTCTCATGTGTGAGCACGTAGGAAGGACTCAAACTGCCTAGGCACTCCTGTACAATTGAATGTTAACCAGGGGGTTGCATAAAAGTCGTCTTCTCAACAAACTCTCTCCAAATTGTTAGTCCACTGGCAAGAACCATTTAAGTTCAAGGAGAGAAGAGGATTAGTGATTTATTTGGTGTGACAGCTTAATAGATACCCACAGTAGCACCTCTATCACACAAACCTCCTGAAGCCACGGTGTGAGAGAGAAGCTGAAACCCAGGAGGCTTGATGTCGCTATATACACACCACCTGGACCTATATTATGGGGACAACATCTCTCAATGTCAAAAGCAGGATCTCAAAGGAGTGATTCTGTAAGTGCACCAGGTGGTGAAGGAACTACTCAGGTACATCAAATTGATCTCCCACAACACTGATTTCAAATAAATAAGTTTGTTATACCACGTCTTTATTTGAAAACTAACAGCGTCAGATTGGAGGAAAGCGTGAACATGACTGAGAAAATAAAACTAAAAAAAAAACATTAACTTTTACTCTTACCATAAATTTACACCGGCTGTTATAGATTCAAATCAAATTATGTTATTATATAATAAATGTTCACTACTCAAAATGTTATTTGGTGGACCCGAGAATTGAATTCACAACTTCTTGATTACGACACTGCACCAACCAAGCAGACAAATCTACCTTGTACCCTAAGCCAACTTCTTTTTCTTCAGTTATATTATTGAATAACTTGAACACTTGTTTTGTTATATTTGTACCTTTTGTGAAAGTGTTTTTTTGATATTTGGACTTCAGTGCTTACACATTATACACTTCATGTCTACATTTTGTCAATTATTACTAAAACATGAAAAATGTTTCTGTTTTAGCTATGTGTTCAACAATTCCTACCTCACATTTCCTGTCATCCTACATTTACTTAGATTGTTGTAGACATGGAACACACATGAAATGTATGTATTCCAAATGATGATATATTATTTACCCTCTACAATTCCAGGCACCTCACACACAGATAAACACACTTAAGCTCTGAGAATCTTCTTTGCGACTTGAGCTGTGTCAGTGGGACGATGAGATAGCAGGCTGTTTGCTGCTTGTACTGATCGACACATTTGCAACACAAAAGACGCTAATGGAGAGGTGCAAAGGAATTTAAGGTGGCCGGGATTATGAGCTTTTTCATAGGCTTCAGGGATTCTAGTGTTTAGGCCAAATATCTAATTGCTCTACATATGATTAAAGGATTTCAGTTAGTTCACTTAACACTAGAATTACCAGAGCCTATGAAAAAACTCGTAGATCCGTCCCAACTTAAATCGATACTTAAATCCGTCCGCACCTCTCTTAGCGTCTTTTGTCCTGTTAATGTGCAGATTAAGAGCTGCAAGCAGCTATTCCATCCCCCACCGTCGCAGAACATGCACAAACTTCTCACAGCTCATGCCTTGGTTGATTATCTGGGAGTGAAGTGGAGTTTTAGAGTGGAAACAATAGATCGTTATTTGGAACACACGCATTTCATGTGTGTTCCGTTTTTACAGTAATCTGTGTAAACACATTGTTAATATAGAAACTTTTTCACATTCTAGTAATAAATGTTACACAATGTAGGCATAAACTATAGAATATGTGAGGGCTGATTTCCAAAGATCAAATAAAAACTTTCACAAAAGGTTCAAGAACAACACAGCAGCTCCCGTGGCGAAGCGTTAAGATTTACTGTCGTAGATGTCTACTGTGCCTCAGAAGCTTGAATTCGATTCCCCGTTGGTGAGAAACTGTTATTATTTTTTTTCTTTTTAACCTCAAACGGACATAAAATTGATAAATTGGTATCACTGTCAGTTACTGAGATCATTATATTTTCATGTGGGATGCTCCTTTTAAAATATTTTTTGACAACTGAGACTGCAATTAACATGAACAAGTGTCCTTATAACTGCTATTTTTAAGATCCATAACACTCAGACAGACAGAGCACTGCGTAATAGAGAGACAGACAAACAGGCAGAGAAGTCACTAAATAGTGACTGAGTCGGACAATGTGATTGTCTGCGATTAATCACAATTAAAAATGTTAATCGTTGCCCAGCACTAATATATATATATACATATCTATAATAATAAAAGGCTAAGCCCTCACTGACTCACTCACTCACTCACTCACTCACTCACTCACTGACTCATCACTAATTCTCCAACTTCCCATGTAGGTAGAAGGCTGAAATTTGTCAGGCTTATTCCTTACAGCTCACTTACAAAAGTTAAGCAGGTTTCATTTCGAAATTCTACATGTAACGATCATAACAGTCGATAACGGTCGACAACGTCTGCCATGTTGAACTTACTTATTTATGGCCCCATCTTCACGAAATTTGGTTGGCGGCTTCCCTGCACTAACCGAAACCAATGTTCTTACTTATTTCGATGGTATGACGCCACTGTCGGCGGTATATTGAACTTTCCAACGTCACCAATTTTCAAACTTTCCGTGTAGGTAAAAGGCTGACCCCATGTTCACGAAATTTGGTAGGTGGCTTCCCTGCGCTAACCAAAACTGATGTACATACTTATTTCGGTGGTATGACACCACTGTCGGCCGCCATATTGAATTTTCCAAACGTCACTAATTCTCCAACTTCCCGTGTAGGTAGAAGGCTGAAATTTGGTAGGCCCATTCCTTACAGCTTACTTACAAAAGTTAAATAGGTTTCATTTAGAAAATTCTATGTGTAACGGTCATAACGGTCAACAACGTCTGCCAAATTGAACTTTCTTATTCATGGCCCCATCTTCACGAGATTTGGTAGGCGGCTTCCTTGCGTTAACCGAAACCAATGTACATACTTATTTCGGTGGTATGACGCCACTGTCAGCCGCCATATTGAAGTTTCCAACATCACTAATTCTTCAACTTCCCGTGTAGGTAGAAGGCTGAAATTTGGCAGGTCATTCCTTACAGCTTACTTATAACAGTTAAGCAGGCTTCATTTTGAAATTCTACGTGTAGCGGTCATAACGGTCAATAACGTCCACCATGTTGAACTTTCTTATTTACGGCCCCATCTTCACGAAATTTGGTAGGTGGCTTCCCTGAGCTAACCGAAACCAATGTACGTACTTATTTCGGTGGTATGTTGCCACTGTCAGCCGCCATATTGAACTATTCAACAGTCTTTGTTACTTATGGGCCCATCTTCAAGAAATTTGGTACACGGGTTCCCAATGCTAACTGAATCCTACTTATGTACATATATACCTCCATAGCCTGCACCTCGGTCACCGTGTGAGGTGGCGTTGGGTTCCCCCATCCCAACGCCTCCCACATTGTTGGCTGCCTGCCTATATAAGGCCGTCCATCGCTCCGGTCTCTGCATTCCCTTCCTTGCTTCGCCACGGGATTCACATCTCCCTACTGATAACTACAGACTTTTTGTTTAATCCACTGCTTCTCCGCTGTTTTATTGTTTGTTTATTACAATTATAGTTATTGTGTAGGTATTTTAGACTTACTTTACATTGCTCAGGTACCCATTTCCTTTATCATTCCAACCCCCATTACCATGTCTATCAAGATGATCACTATCAATCAAAGAACTGTCACTTACTGAGTGGTTTCCATGCCCGGAGATGGCACCTACCTTTTCCATTCTCTTTGTTACATATTGCACGGCCATATCAGGCTCAGTGTTGATATCCGGAGGAACATTGTGTCTTATGTATTGAATGACTGGGACAGGTTCAAGGTGTGGACTGATGATGGTACAGGAGATAATTATACTACACAGGAGCACTAGAAGAGTGAAATGCTTAAGCCCTTCACCTATGGTTCTGCATGTGAGTTGATGGCTGCCGCTGAATTGTTTGGTTGTCGCTTTCAAGTGTACCGAAATGGCCAAATATTTTACACCTTTCGAAACCGCCAATGCCTCTTAAACATCTTAGATTGACAGGTGACGATTTCAGTAGTGGACACTTTGATGTTTATGAATGTTTAAACTCTCAAAAGCTGGATGTGAAGTTATCGATGAAACCGGTTGTGTGCTTACAACGCTTGACAGATGCCGAATGTCTCTTCAACACAAGTCCTACAAATACTGTCGTAATTGAAACAAACCATGAAACTCAAACCGATTATGACAGCAGCAATCCAAGCTGTGAGATTTGAGACAAGATTACTGTTCACATGGCCAACTGTAAGTTACATGCTCAAGAGTAAGCTCAGCGCACAGCTTGGTCATGTTACAACCGGAGGGCCGAACTGACAACATGGTATACAAAGAGATCCTTAACAAATAATTATTGGCATATTTTCCCTCAGTTTAAAAAGGTTTAATTTTCTTCTTAATAAAAATTTTAATGCAGTACTTTGCCGCTGCGAAGCGCGGGTATTTTGCTAGTATATATATATATATATATATATATATATATATATATCAATCAATCAATCAATCAACATTTATTTATATAGCACATATTCATACAAAAAAATGTAGCTCAAAGTGCTTTACAAAATGAATAGAGAAATAGAAGACACAATAAAAGATAAACATAAGTCAACATTAATTAACATAGAATAAGAGTAAGGTCCGATGGCCAGGGTGGACAGAAAAACAAAAAAACTCCAAAGGCTGGAGAAAAAAATAAAATCTGTAGGGGTTCCAGACCAAGAGACCGCCCAGTCCCCTTTGGGCAATCTACCTAACATAAGTCAAACAGTCCTCTTTGTATTTAGGGTTTTCATGGAAGGACCTGATGATGATGGTCACGTAGACTTCTGGCTTTCAGTCCATCAATGTTGGTCCATCATGATGCTTTGAGTAGGTGGTGGGGCGCGGCCCGCCACCACAAAGAAACCGGAAAAAGAAACAGAAGAGAGAGTAGGGGTCAGTATGGATTTTGGAGCCACTGTGAATAGTTATTATGAAGAATTGAACATACATATATATATATATATATATATATATATATATATATATATATATATATATATATATATATATATATAGTCACACATGTGCACAGGGGAGGCAACTAAAGGGCCTAAATGAGAGTAATTTCACGCCAGACCAGGGGGTGGAGGAGTGCACTAACTCTTTATCTCACTTCTCTGCAGACCGGTTATGGTAAATTCAGCCTGTTCCTGATGACATCACTCCCAGTTCCGGCCCCACTGATGACATCACTTCCAGTTCCAGCTGCACTGATGACTTCACTTCTGGTACTGGGCCTGATGACACCACTTCTGGTTCTGATTTTATTGATGACATAATTTCCACTGCTGGTCTTTAACACCACCACAAAGTCACTTCCGTTCTGGACTCAGATCTGTACAATTATTACTATTTTGTAGCCAGGAAACAATATACGGATGGCTGCCCCAAACATTTTTTATGTCTCTAGTCCATGTTTGTGACTATATATATATATATATATATATATATATATATATATATATATATATATATATATATATATATATATATATATGTCCATCTTTATCTGCTTGCAAAGTCTCACATTTTATTATACATCCAAAGCAGGGATATTAGCAATTGCAGTTCATGCCACACAGAAAGCTTGCAGAGGCTCTTCACAACACAGACTGTTTTATTCCCCTGAGGCTGCCAGGTTAAATAGTCCATAGAAGTCTGACAGGAAGAGTTCTCCTCATGAGCGAAAGCAGAACAAGCAAGCAAGGATGTGGTCAAGTGTCTTTTAAAGATTTTAATGGTTGTAGTCACTGTAAGCCTTCAGTTCTAGATATTTCTGCTCTGCTACTTTACATCCTGATACAAAGCTTTAGCCATCATTTCAGAAGCCAATGCCTTTTTGGGGATGGACAATTTATTATGCTGCATAATATGTTTTGCCAAATTAGGCCTCGTTTATATAGAAAAAAGATAGAGAGAGCGGGAATAACTGGACTAAGCAGATTCAGCAAATATAAAGATAGATAAGGAAAATCCACTTCATACTAAATAAAAAGATATTAACCCTAACTAATCAAATGCACTCCCATCAGCTGCCATTCATCTTGTAAAAGAAAAAAAATAGCTCAGACAACCATGAATGATATTATGTGAAATACAGTATTTGTGCAGTTTTGCGCTCAAATTCTTAAGATAGTGAGCATTGATTAGTCTGATTAGCATTGATTAATACTGATCTGTATGTAATTGTGTTTGTTGTAATTCATTTTCCTTTCAGTTCTGCAGTCATAACTGCCTTGTTGATGAGAGAGGTCAGAGGAGATTGGCCAGGCTTATTTGTGCTGATGGAAAGGCTATGGTAATTTAGATAACCAATCTGTACTACTGTGGTGAGTAGAAAAGCATCTCACACTGCAAAGCATGCCAACTGTACTGGTGAATGGACTACAACAGCAGAAGACAGCCAACAACAAAACTCTGAGGCTACATTGGCCATAGACTCACCAAAACTGGGCAGATCAAGACTAGAAAAACATAGCTTGGCGTGATGAATCAGTTTCTGCTGAGGCACACAGATGGTAGGGTGAGAAGCTGGCCCCATCAGCATTAATCCATGCACTCAATCTGCCTTGGGCCAACAGTCCAGGCTGGTAGCAGTGCATTAATGGTGTAGAGAATGTTTTATTGGCACACTTTGAACCTGTTAATACCAATCAATCATCAATTGAATGCCATGGCCTATTTGACTATTGCTGTTGACCATGCACAGTCCTTCATGGCCAGAAATTAACAATCTTCTAATGGCAACTTTGAACATGATAATGCACCATGTCAAAAAACAAAGGTTGTCTCAAAGTGGTTTCATGAACATGACAATGAATTCAATGTTCTTCAGTTGCCTTCTCAGTCATCAGATCTGAATCCAATAAAACACTTTTGGGACGTGGTAGAATGGGAGTCTTGTAGCCTGAATGTGTAGCTGACAAATCTACATGAGAAAATAATGTCAATATGCACCAGAATCTCAAAGGAACGTTTCAAACGTTTTCAAAATCTTGTAGAATCCATTTCAGAAAGAACTGAGGCTGTTTTTCAAAGCAAGAGGAGGTCCTACCCAGTATTAGTGTAGTGTTCCTAATTTGCTCAGTGAGTGCATTATCACTGTATGTTATCAACTGATGCATGTGCAAAATCATCCCAGCATCCACAGATGTAAAGTACAAAGCCAACTAAACAAACTTATTAACATAGCAAGAAACAAAACCATAACCAATAAATAAAAATAAATTACATAAAATAAGTTTAAAAAAAATCAATGCCACTTAAAATGACTACAGATTGCAACATGCTGCCATGTAACTACAATTGTAGGAAGGCAACAGTGCCAATTATGATGTCATTGGTTAGTGTTGCCCCACATCAATAACTCATGTTGACTGGGTTAACTGGTTACTCTGAATTGGTGTGTGTGTGTTTGTGAGTGAGTGATGGACTGGTGCCCAATCAGGGGCTGAAATCTGTAATGTGCTTTATGTTGCATAGATAAGCTTTGACCATCTGTGACCCTCAATTGTATTAGGTAAGTATAAGAATGTTACTTTATGTTAAGTTATGTTACAGTATTATGTATTGCACAGTTCTGAGAAGTCTTTTACTGATAAAAATTACAGGTTTTGATACTTTTCACACCAACAAAATTGTGACTTTTTTATTCCATTCACATAAAGTGAAGAAACATAAGGGATAGACATATCTTTAATACATAATAATAATAATAATAATAATAATAATAATAATAATAATAATTCTTTACATTTATGCAGCACATTTCTCATTACTCATGCGCACTGGAGGAATAACAATGAGCTCTGTTTGACAGACTGTTATTATTGGGTTCTTTGTTTTATTTGTTGGTCAAGAGTTCTGCCTTCAGTTTCCCATTTATGGTCTGCACTGATAATTCCATAAGTAACTATTTAACAATAGTTAAAATATAAAATGCATGCGTTTTGTACATTTTGTCCATATGACTGGATAACTGTCATGTTGGCAACCATTACAGTACATGGGGGAAGTAGCATTAAAAATTAACGTTATTTTTGGGTGGAGTATTCCTTTAAGAGTTAATGGATTTTATGTCTGACAAAAGGATTGATCTGATCATTTGAGTTTTTGTAAAATAATTATTTACTGGGTGTTTTTAAACTTTTATTCAGAATAAGGACAACAAGGAACCATGATTCAGCAATCACAGGGTGGGAATGCCAAATAGATAGGGAATACAAACCAGACCATAACTTAGAGAGAAAGTCTTTCTTTTTTCTATCTGAGAATGACATAAGCTGCTATGATTTTGACTCTGGAGAGGTTCTGTAACTAAGAAATGTACCACCTGGAGTGACAACTATGGAAGCATAAAATATGACAAAGTTTCTCACCTTGAAAGAAGGATCTAGGAGTCAAAGGATAGGCAAACAGAGTAATTAGTTTATTTGCAATGAACAAACATACGGACTCAACCCAGTTAGGCCAAACTGAGCTGAGCCCTGAACAAGCCAAAAGTTACAGTTAATATAATCGCTCAAAACAGCTCATTTGCTGCTTATTTTGACTCCCTACTCCAGCTGGCCCCTTTCAGACCCTCTTAGAAACCACCAATATTTGTCATGTTTTGCCATTCATTATCTTTTCTCGCTTCCCTTATTTCCTAGCCAGCCTTTAACCGGATGGTGTTCCCCTTTTTCTGATCTCAGGCTGTCTACATTCATCATTCTCCCCCTTCTCCATGCGTTTGCGTTATTAAATATTGGTGGTTTCACTTAAAAAAGAAATATGGCATATGCCTTTATTTAACTATTTGCTTGGCGTACCTGATTTGTGTTAAAGCTCACACTAAACGTAATGCTTATAAGTTTCATATCTACTTATGCTAATACATGAGTACATGACTTTTTATTTTCTATACATTCATCTTAAAATGACTGCAACTACAATAGTTCAGATTGTATACTTTATTTAGTACTTCTGCCTATGCTTCTGTGTATGGTGTTGGACTTATATTGAATGGAAGACCAGTTTTCTTTCTCTGCTATTCTTCCTGTGGTTTCTCCCCTGGGTATTAAGAGTTCATTATTAATTTCAGGTCAGTATATATGGTAGAATATGTTCTCAGCAGACTGTTTGTACATAACGTAGTCTTGAGTAAAAGTGCACTATATGATCAAGACTGTACTTTAGTGGCTGAAGCCCCAACAGCCTAGTGGGTACTGTATCGTTGACAATCCTCGAGTCTGGCAAGGAGAAACGCGAACACACAGGTTTATTAGATAGTCTGTGTATAGTGTAGTCTTGGGTGAAACAGCACTATAGGTGAAACACATACACACTAGTGGGCACACATTTGTTGACAATTCAAGAATCCAGCTGGGGTTGCTATACAGTGTATTACTATGGCTTTGATTATATGCTCCCACACAGCAAAAAAAACACATAAGGTTTAAGGTCAGTGTAAAAAGCAAATACACCTGTATGTTGTTAATGTTTTTAATGTTTCCATGATGTGATATAACTAACATTTCTCACTATTAAACCAAACGTGGTCATATACCGAATGAATAAAATTAAACACAGCATCATAATGCCAGTTAACTTTACACATGGGCTGTATTATATAAAAAATAGTATAAAAGCATACTGAAATTGCAAACTACATTGTGCTAGGGCATCATATTGGTTTAAAATTGAGTCACAAGAAGAAAAAATACAAAAGTCTTTTTTTTTGGGATAAATAAATCTTCATTATATCATGCTTATATTTTGAAACAGAACATCATAAAATTCACTAAATGTGCATTTGCAGGTACACATGCATATGTACATGTAAAATAGGTTCTGAGCTTTTTCACTAATATTTCATTCCTGCTGATTATTGCTTTAGGTAGAATTTTCTGAGCGAACAGCCAACCATTCCACATAAATGTATTTTACTGAGACAGAAGAGAATGAGCAGGTTAAGAAGTGACCTATTGGTCAGGTAAGACTAATTATTCTTGCAAATGGTATTAAAAATGGCATTTCTGGAGCCAGTTTACAGTAGGTGAGAAGGGCTGTGAATAGGTTGTAGCGCTAGATTCTGTTTGGGAAAACTGTAATGGTCCTCAGGGCACGCCACCGCCTCTGCCTGAACTGTAAGTGCTCTGTCTGAAACACTTCTGCTTCAAAGCCTCTGCTCTTTTTAAGAGGCCCTACATAAATCCAGACAAAGATTCTGCTGCAGCCTTTCCCAGCGCACATGGCTGCATCTTGTTAAAGGGCGCCGTTGATAAGCAAATCCATTTGGTTTCAGGAACCTATGAACTAGCCCGCAGCCGTAATGCTATTAGATTTTACACTCATGAGTAATTATGTGGAGAGGGCTGATGTGTGGAGAGTATGCCTAACCTGTTTTTATACTTCTTCATCTCCGAGCAAGCCACTGAACATTCCAGTTATAAGCCGGCTTGCTTTTATTATCCATCGTTTGACATTGTACAAACCTTTGTATTTCATACTGAGTCTTTTATAGTACTTTACTTTAAAGGGGTTTGCTATTTTTGAATTTAGTTTGGTATCTAGTAGAGAAAAGCTACCTAACACACCTTTAGTTTTAGAATGTATACTTATATTTAATATTATCAAAAAGCACAATAAATACTGACTTAGTAGCTCAGTACATGCACATTTTGAAATAAACACGCATAACTAGTTCTTATTGAAACATCATCATGTATAACATAATAATTCACATATGGGCACAGTCTTTTTTTTAACATTTCACAAATGCTTTATTGGCTGTTGAGCAGGGTGATGATACACTGCTTAGTGCTCATTGCTTAGAGCTTTAAAGATTTAAGTTTCAGTTCCTGACCTGACCATTGTCTGTTTGCGATTTGCTCATCCAGCTTTTGTCATGGTTGTTTTTCTTCTCATACTCACCATTCAAAACAACCCAAAGATTAATGTGTTCAGTTAACTTGTAACTCTAAGGTTTGCCAATGTGAGTGAATGGGTGCTTCTGAGAGTAAAGGTTTGGTTCCTGTGTTGCTCTTGATACTGCCTAGGTTAGATACATTCTACGTTACCCAGGAACATGGATTTTCTTTTTTTAATGTATTTTTGTTGATTTTATTTGAAGCAAATAACATTCCATACAATCAAGTCAAACTTAAACCAAAATTAAACCCCCACCCAAGTGAAAGAGAGGAGAACCGATAACCAGAGTGAATCTTTAAAAGCAGAAAGAAAAGAAGAGTATCTTTTTCCCTGATATAGATGACTATTCTAAATTGTTATTGATTAGATCCTGCCATATTTTTAAATAAGTTTTGAACAGATCCTCTATGTGAAAATTAGATTTTTTTTCCTTTTTCACATAGTATAGAACATCTGTTGCCCACTGACTTATAACAGGTGGGCTGGGATTCTTCCAGTTGAGCAAGATACGTCTACGTTCCAGTAGTGACGTAAAGGCAATTACAATTTGTTTGTCCTTCTCCACTTTAAACCCATCCAGTAGTACACCAAGCGCAGCTGTTAATGGATTAGAAGTGACTGTGACACCAAGGCCGTCTGAATTTGGTCCAACATGATGTTAACTTGGTGCATGTCCAACATTTTTAAAAATGATTGAAGGATGTTCTTCGTGGTTGGCAAGGTGGCCCAGTAATTAGAATTTCTACCTTACGCCTCTGAGATTTTAATCCTGACATGGTACACTCACAATGTGCAGTTTGGATGTTAAGCAAACCAGAATAATAGTCAAAAACAACATGGCCACAGCCATGTAAACAACTGCCACAAAATGGAAGTGTTAAAGAAAAAATAAAGCACAAAGTGGAGCTGTAAAAAACAGGAAAAAATAACAAGCAGGAATAATCCTAATAATTTCACAGGTAAACATCGAACAAATTGTTTTGATTATTTAATGTGATTTTTTTTAAATATTTTTGAGTATTGATTTAAAAGATGAAAACCACTTTTCTCCATCACATAACTTTTTTTATAAAACACATTTTAATTGTCAAATAAATTTTTAATTGTTTTTGTACAGTAATTAATAGAATGCCAACAATTTATTTTAATGATAATTTGCTTGAACTTAATATTTTCTAATATATAAATCTGTGATAAAAGGAAAACACTTATTTTACACGATAAGGGAACAGTTTAGCTGGAAATGAGCATGGTGATGACCCAGAGCAGCCGGTAGCACCAGGATAAGGAATTAGAAGCCGATGTTTTCTCAGTGAGTGTGACAGCAGAGCCACGAATGTGCATTATGTTCAGAAAGGAGAGGCCAGATAGACAAAAGCTACAGTTTGGTTCAAAAATATCATCAGACTGAGCTTGGTGGATCCAAACAAAGTGCTGCTACCACCTCTTCATAATAAGTTGGGTGTATTCAAGCAGTTTGTCAAAGCCCTATAAAAAGATAAAGCCTGTTTTATGTATTTGTGTCAAACATTTTCAGGTTTGTCTGATGCTAAATTGAAAGGGAGTATTATTGTGACCTGATATAAGAAAACTGATTTTTGATGTTAACTGATTATGTAATTAATGACCTGGAACAAAAGGCTTAAGGATCATTCAAAGAAGTAAAAGTCTAAATTTTTAGGTAATAATAAAGATTTACATTATAAAGAAATAATGGAAAATGTATTAATTAAGTAATAGGAACTGGGTTTCAATGTTGATTTTTCAGATTCGTATTTGGAATTTTACCTTAAAATGTTGGAGTGGTGTTTGAAAAAAAGAATGAAAGATTCCATCAGAATATCAGGACCAAGGAAAGAAGGTATCGGGGCATTGGGATATCAGTATGATGGAGGACTAGTGCGGGATGCACCAGAAAAAGTTTACAAATGGTAGCCCACCAAATGAAGTTTGAGATCAAAAAAGGTAAGAAGTGACAAAAACTAGATACGTTATATGTCAAAGTCAATGAATAGGTATTGTTGTTTACTTTACATATATGCTTAAAAGTATTAGATTGGATAAATATGTTCATGTTAAAATTGTGTAATTTTTCAATTTTAACCAAATTTCTAATTTTATACTTAATTGTGATGTGTAATTATATTTTTTATTGTGTTCATGAATTAAGATAAAAACAACTGTTGATAATTAAAATATTTTTTATGAGTTTAATTTTGCAGAGCTGCATTTTAAAAATAAACAAAACATAATAAATAATGTAAATTTTAGAATATTATTCTAAAAATTGGAATTCATAACAGCATCGCTATGCCCTGCAATGGACTGTTGCTCTGCTCTGTGCTCATTCTTGCCTTGAACTCTAGGCTACTGGGTTAGGCTCCAGATTTCAACTTCATGCTGGTTAAGTGGGTTGGGCAAATACAGTAGATGAAATGGACTGAATCGTTTATTCATCTAGGAAGTCTGGTTGAGGATTCTTTGCTTCTATCTGTCTTGCTGGTGTCAGGTTCTACAGCTATTTAACAAGTTTTTTTGGAGTTGTGTTGGCTATGTGATGTCAATAGGGTATTTTATATGATCTTCGTGGAGACAATAACTATTGGACACTTCAGAGACAAATACATATTTCTCAGTCTGACAATTTACATAGCAAAAGATTCAAATCTAATATGACTGTGTACAGATATCTTTCCTGAATATGAAAAATTAATAAAAGACAAAAATGAACACCAGCTACATGTTGAATTGATATTGTTTTCAGTGTAGAGACTTCTGCAAATTCGGCATCTCACTATGGCAAGGAAGACAAAAAGAAAACGAAAATTCATGCCTGTTGCGTTGAGTGAGGATATGTGGGGATAAGATGTGGAGGAGTTTAATACAACACAGCAATTAAACAATTTCAGTTGAAGTGACAAATCTGTAATTTCTTTTTTTTTCATTTCAGTTTTCACTAAAAAGATTGATCTTTTTCACCTAAGTGAAAATAAAAATCATAGCTGAACGGCAGTGGAAAGAAATAGGTGCAACAGTAGCTCTATCGTTAAAACTTACTGTATGCATAAAAGGAAACTTACAGTGATAGTGACAGCTGTGGTCCATGGCCGGCCTTTTATCCAGGCCACCAAAGGGAGCCATCCCTATGAAATGGAGATGCTTCAGATTCCAGCAGGGCATCATGGACTATGGAGTTTTCCTGTTAAACCCTGCTGGATAACATCGGGACCACCAGGGGTTGCTCCAGGGAGAACCAGGGACTGGTATTTGCCCTACGCCCCAGAAGTACTTCCAAGTCACATGAACGGAAGGAATGATGTACTTCCAGGGTGAAAAAAAAGGACTTTTATCTGACCCGGAAGTGATAAGGAATTATGGAGTGAAGGATGAGAAACACTTCCGGGTCAGGAACTATATAAGAACTTTGGGAACTCCCAGAGGATGAGCTGAGCTGGGTGGTAGGAGGGCAACGCGTCTGGGAGTGGAGTATTGTGCTTTATTGGATTGATTATTGTTTGGTTAATGAATAGTGTAGAGTGGAGGGTGCTTGGTGCACATAATTATTATAATAAAACAAAGAATTATTACACTTTTACCTGGTGTCTGGCGTAGTACCTGAGGGTTCAAGGGAGCGATAGCACCCCCTACTGCTACACAGCATAATCATAATCTTACTAATGCAGGGCCAAAAGCTATATCAATTAGGTTCCTGGGATAAATACACTAGCCTACAATCACAATGCAATTGATAAATAATGGTTAATGCCTAAACATTCACCTGTAACTGCTCTATAGTGTGTTCTTACTCATGCATTAAAATAACACAACATTATCATCCAATCAATGCAAGACAACAGAGTTATTCCAATCAAAGACTCTCTGTGGAGAACCTTTTAGTGTGCTTGGATGGTATGTGTACAGTATATTCAATCAAGTCATAGGTGTTAATTAACATTATTGTTGTTGTTGTTGACATTGTTTTTTATGACTTGTGTTGTAGCCAAAGATTTTTTGATCCTCGGTGTTTAGGACAAGACTACAATATATAAATATACTGCATATAAGCTAACCTGAAATTGTGGTTGGATTTTCAACTCTTCAAATCTATTTAGTGAAAAAAAGATTGTCATTTTTATTTCACATTATTTCACTTTTTTTACTTTATATATACTTCTCTGTTTTTGTACATTACATTTCTTTGCATTTTTTAGCACCTCTGTCTGTTTCCTTTTCAAAGTTTGTTCAGCATTGTGTTTAAAAGCTCATTTAGGAGCTTGTTAAGCAGGCAGGTTCTTGCAAGCACTACATAGCACCACCATTAGCTGCCTTTTTTCAGACAGGTCCTGGCAATTGGACCAGTTATGGTCCTGCACTCCATTTTGCTCCTCCATTTTCTTTTGACTTCTTGTCACTGCTAAAAACCAGGTGACTCAGCAGCAAATGTATAATGAAGTTTGTCATTTGTACATGCCAACTGTTAGTGACAGCTGGAGGGCAATGACAGGCCTGTTTGTAATCTTCCCAGTCTTCACTGTTAAAAGGAAAACCAAAGGAGGTAGTTGGCCTCTTACTTCTAGGTAAATTACTTTCGGGATACCCATAACAGTTGCAGTGCTTACAATTGCTTAGCAGGTTAGATTTTTCCTCCCTCTCTTAGCAATTTTTTCCCCATTTCACATGCAGAGCTTAATGATATAAGAGGACGTGATCAATAGAAATAGAAACAGTTTGACAGCTAGGTTCTTTTCAGATTTGTCACACTCTGCTCACACAGCACAAGCAAAGCAATAATTATTTTATTCATATGACTTTATGTGTATCCTGTGATGGACTGGTGCCCTGTCCAGGGATTGTTCCTGCTTTGACCCTAATGATTGCTGGGGTAGGCTACAGCTTCCCCATCACTCTGTCTTGGATAAGCAGTCTAGGAAAATGGATGGTTGTATCACACACAAGCAGATAAACCTAAAGCTCAGCTTTTTTTGGTCATTTTTACAATAAATTTCATAAAAGCAATTACATTAATTGCCCCACTTAGCTATCTTTCAGAGTTAGTCTTTAATGCTACATTTTTGTTTCTCTTTTTTCATCAAATGACAAGTCATCCTAATTTACTCAGTTTCACTATTATTAAGCTCAATGGTACTCCATTAACACTATTTTCTTGCTGTACTTGTTCAAAATTTGAGGTTTCATTAAAACTGTGATCAAATGCATATAATACCTAAGTATATAAGTAGTGAAGGGTGGTGGTGACCCTACATTTTCTCCAGGTATGCCAGGTTAGAATTTTTTTGTGTCAGCTCCAGGTATTCCTGCACAGCTGAGCCTTCAGTTGCTTTTTTAAGGCAAGGGGCCTCATGTATTGTACTATTTTTACTGTACCATTTGGGGCTTTCTGCACTTTTCTATTAATGTTATACAACACAACTCTAATCCTTTCATACTTCCTGACTGTCTATTTCTTTCTGTCACACTTTAATTGGTTTCCCTACCGAGTACCCTTTCTGTCACAAACAGCATATATGTTGAGCACACTTCCCCTAGCTTGCCAGTTGCCAGCTGTTAGTGGGGGGATCTCTCTCTCTCTTTTGGTGTTCTAATGTCGGACTTACAGTAGATTCGATTGAGAAAATATTCAGGCCCATTCATTTTCTACACGCTTTATTTTGCTATGAATTTAATTTCAAATGGATACACTTTTGCCCATCACTCTATAATCAGTATTCCAAAATAGCAAAGTGAAAAATTATTTTCATAAAGATTTTCAGATTCATCAGAATCTAAAAACTTAAATCTCTCATTCATGTAAGTATTCTGACCCTTAATTCAGCACTTTGCTAGAAGCCCCTTTGGCAGAAATTACAGCTTTGAGTCTTCCTGGGTAGGTTTGTACAAGTTTTGTACACTTGGATTTAGGAAGTGTGTCCCATTCTCCTGGCAGATCCTCTCAAGCTCTGTTAGATTGGATGGGAATCACCTAAAAACTATTTTCAGGTCTATTCACAGATGTTCTATGGGGTTTAAGTCTATGATCTGGCTGAGCCACTCAAAAACAGTCAGAGACTTGTCCCAAAGCCACTGCAGTGTTGTCTTACATGTATGCTTTAGATTATTGCTGTGCTGAAAGTACCGTCACTGCAGTTTGAGGTTGGTGCAGGTCTTCTTTAAGAACCCCTCTGTATTTGGCTGCATTCATCCTTTCCTTAACTCTGACCAGTCTCCCTGTCTCTACTGCTGAGAGTATGATGCAACACTATGCTTTACTGTAGAAGCTGGTGATGAGCAGTGCCTGGTCTTTGCCAGACATGGTGCTTAAAGTTCTACTCAAAGCATTCAGTTTTGTCTACTCTGTCCGGAGAATCTTTTTCCTTATATTTGTTCAGAGTCATTTAAATTTTCATGCCTTTTATTCAAGAGTAGTGGCTTCAGTCTAGCCACTCTGCCATAAACACCTGATTGATGGAGTGCTGCTGAGATAGTTGTCCTTCTGACAGGTTCACCCTTCTCAGCAGAGGACATCTAAAGCTCTCTTAGAATTGACCATTGTGTTATTGATCATCTTTCTCTGACAAAGGACTTTTTTTGCCCAGTTACTCAGTTTGGTTGGACGGCCAACTCCAGATAGAGTTCCGGTGGTTCCATTTCACAATTATTGAGTTCTGGAACACCTGAAAGCTTTAGAAAGTACAGCGATCTGAATACTTTCTGAATTGACTGTACCTCTTCCCTGTGCTGTCCTATTGTTGGCCTTTTGCCTGACAATACACTATAATACATATTGAATACATATTTTTTCTACAGTATTTCTGAAATTTCTGTCTATTTTACAGATAATTACTGTTCTTGTTATTGCTCACACTAGTTCATACTCTTTGGTTGACCAGTGGTATCTTTTGTCACTTTCTAGTGATTTCCATGGTAAATTTTCCTGATTCTTGTTTGTTTATTAAGTGGGAAATCTGTTGGTCATTTTATCATGTGCTTTTTTCTCCTCCTTGGTCTCTATTTTTAGAGATTAACTGTCATTCTAAATTCCTTTATTTTCTTGCATCCTTACTTTCTTAATTCTATTCTGCTTCATACACCTGTCATATTCTTATTGATCGCCCTTGAGTAATTGTCCCAGCACTTGTTTTTTTTGCATGATCAAGGTATATAGCATTGCTCCTGTGCTCCTTTTTAATTTTATACCTGTATGTTTACTGCCTTTTAAAGCCATGTCCTTTGCTTATTTCTGAGTTACCTATTCCCATCACTGAGTCTACTTTAAACTATGATGCAACAGAGATTTGATCTCTGCACTGTATAATTTTGCACTTATTATAGTTCACAAAGAAAAAGCTAGACTCCTAGCATTTTGCAACAATGTTCCCTCTAACAGATGACTAAAACGCTGAGTTTCTTTACTAGATGGCACTAACATTTAGTTCTAGCCTTAATAGTGCTATGCTACATTGATTTTAAGAGCTGAAACCTCAAGGTGCAAGCAATTCTAAGCTATGGAGCCCACAGACCTTTGCCTAATGAAAGTGATTATTTCAATTAGAATTCTTTCAAGCCAGATATACTATGTTGGCTCAGCTTAAAGCTGTCAATGTAGACACAAACTATGTAATGGAGGGCACCTGTTCAATTCTGAAGTGGTATAATATTATGGCAACAGGCAGGAGCAGTGGCACTGGCAAGGCCTTCTCTCTCCTGGTTGATTTAGTGTTGATGTCAGTTTTGCAGGAAAGTCTGCACTTCTTACTGTTTTGAGTTATTCAGATGTTTGTTTTGTATTGCTTTTAGAATGTAAAATGGTGGGCAAACTTGAAGCTTGGTAGGGTATTATTTTTTAAATAAAGCATGCCACGAGTCTTGCATTTAAGTGTCAATGTTTTTAATTAAGTATTACACACCATTTTGTAAAATAAGTACAGTGTATAACTATTTCTTTAGAAGCTTTAATTGGTTATCTTGCTAGCTTTGCAGTTTCTGAGAGCCACAGTATGCTGTAATATGCCTGGACACAAATATTTCAAAATAAACTGTGAGTAATTCAGTCCAATGTCTCTGAAGACTTGTAAAAATTTTTTCATTTATGTCTTGTAGTTTAGTATAGATTATTGCCATACACGTGCAACCACATCACAATTCTTAATCATGTTTTTTATGCTCTTTCTTAAAATAAACATCTAAAGTAAAATTGGAGGGTTTGAACACATAGGAATATAAATATTTAGCACAATAATATTTAGACTATTACAACAAAAAATACAAGCAAGTCAAAAATATCTCATAGTCTTCATTTTTACAGGCTCTGAACCTTACTGATCAAACCTCAGATTGCACTTTAATATTTAAAATACTGTTATGTCCATTAAAAAAAGCCAAATTGTGAATTATGTCATCAATCACTTCCCTCACAAGGGCTCTTGCTTTGGGACTGTCTTATGCACAAACCAGATTGGGGAGAATACTTGTTTGTTCGATAGTTTAATAGCATGAAAGTGAAAGTTATTATATGGATTATATAAATACATTGTGAAGAACAATAGAGGTTTGAGGATAACATTATTGTACTCATTAAGTATGGTGATGTAGAGTGGCAACATGTTGCATGTTGATTAACACATGCAAGTAAGAATTTCACTGTGCTCTGTACATGTGGCAATAATAACCCCATAAACAAAAGGTTATTTGCTAAGCACCTAAAGTCTTCCCTTTGTTATTCAACATTTGAACCCCATTCCATCCTCCAAACCATCAAATGTAGTCAGAATTAGAATCACTTTTATTTACCAGTATTTAAGGTGCTTATAACAGAAAACAACATCACATACAGATAACGTAAATAAGTTAAACAAGTTTATGTGTATAGTGTGTATACACGCGTACAAACATACATGTGCATCTGCATATACACACGTATGCCCCTACATCTTCATACTGTATATGAAAGAATGCACAAATAATGAGGAAGACAAGCCTAAATTACTAGTTTGAAAGGGAAAGGGCTCTGGGAAAGAGCTGTTTAGGTGTCTTTTAGTTTTAGGTTTAATTGACCTAAAGTATTTAGCAAAGGGTTTTGGCAGCCGTGATGTTATGCTTCATGCACACTGTTCACTAAGTACTTAGTGTTATGGTGTAGCCAGGGCTTTTTCTCTGGCTTTAGTTTTTTTAACTTTTGTTTGTTTTTCCTGTGTTTCTTTTTTAATTTATTTATTATTTTGTTACTGAAATTTTTTTTTCTTGTGTCTAACAACCGACTGAAAATATGTGAACTGGTCTTGATCCTGATTTTATGTTTTGACAATTCTTCATTTACTCTCTTTGCCCTTTTTTCTCCCAGTTTCTAAAGTATTCTCTTCAACTTTTTATTGGCCATTTTGTACCCTTTGGCTATAAAGAAAAGAGAGTGAAGTTCATAAAAAAATCCCCAAATTCTAATTAATTTAGTAATACCCCAGACATGCTTCCTGTGGCGGAGAAAGTCAGCCCAAATGTTAAGGATACATTTGAAATTACAGTGGGACTAGTAAAAGAAAGCAAAGCCATGACCAAAACATGATCCAGTAGATACAAGATAAATGTGTTTATTAATAATAATAATAATAATGTTACATTTATTGAGTGCCTTTCACAAACCGAAGGTCGCTTTACATACAGAGTAAAAAAAAGGCAGATTTATTTTTGCATAAAATAAGTAAAAAGTGGAATAAACAAATGTGTAAAAATCAAGAAAAAGTAAAAATTGCCATCTAAGAACCCAAAGATCAAAATCCCAATGATCCAAAATTTGTACAAAAAGAGCAATAACAAAAGTATCAGAAATCACACAATCATCCTGTAGGCATGTAAAATGTGAATGTACTATGCCGCATTACCTTATAGAACTACAAAGTAATACATCAACAGCAAAAAGAATACAGTGATCTAAGGTTCTCATCTTCATAGATTTTTTTTTATAAAAAATATAACTACTACAGGAGGGAGGACCCATAGCCCTAGGGTGCCCAAATTGTGGAATGATCTACCTGACAAAGTAAGAGATGTCCAGCGGTTTCAGCAATCAAGTCAAAATTTGAAGAAACACTTTGACAGAAAATACCTCATTGGAGCTGTTGGTGAGGATGTTCCCTATTTGACTTTAACTTGTGCTTCAAATAGTATCAGCTATTATTAAGTGGACATCAGTCTCTTTCTTCTCTTGGTATGTCCTTAGTGGTTCTAGGTAATGTTGACACTTTAATCAAGTTATCCTTCCTGACCTTGGAACAGAACCTCAGATTGGATGGACGATATTCACATCATCATTAACAGACACAGAATTACACATTTATTGTATTTCAACACAAATATTAGATACAGCCATTTATTTAAAATAGTAGTTTTAAAATCTCGAAAAGTCTAAAATCTGAAAAAAGTACAATCTTAAAATATTGTGCTGGGGCTGCAGGTATTTTAGCGTTGCTCAAGATGGGAATTGAGTCGCAGGACGCCCTGATAGAAAATTAACTGGTAATGCAAACACACGTGGTCAAGTCAGTAGAATTGGGCTGTCTCTTCCAGGGGATATGTAGGATGCCACCTACAAAGGGGTAAATGTCCTCTTGATGCTAGAAATCAACCCATTACTTAACAAGTCTGGCTGAAACCTTCTATCAGTAGGCAATGAGACAAGAATGGCAGGAGCAGTTGGGGCCACTACGAGCTACTCTGTAAATAGGTATACAGTGATCCCTTGCTATATCGCGCTTCGACTTTCGCGGCTTCACTCCATCGTGGATTTTAAATGTAAGCATATCTAAATATATAGCAAGGATTTTTCGCTGGTTCTGCGGACAATGGGTCTTTTAATTTATGGCACATGTTTCCTCAGTTTGTTTGCCCAGTTGATTTAATACAAGGGACTCTATTGGCGGATGGCTTAGAAGCTACCCAATCAGAGCATGCACTACGTATTAACTAAAACTCCTCAATGATATATGATATGCTTCCTGCACGGTGCTTGATTGTTTGCTTTTCTCTGTCTCTCTCACTCTCTCTGACATTCTCTGTGCCTGACGGAGGGGGTGTGAGCAGAGGGGCTGTTTGCACAGAGGCTGTTTGCCTAGAGGATACAGACGCTCCTCTAAAAAATGCCGCTTTATTGCGGTACTTCGGCATACTTAAAAGCCCAAAATCATTTATTGATTTTTTGATTGTTTGCTTTTCTCTCTCGCATTCTTTTAATTGTGAGAAAGAACTGTCATTTCTGTCTTGTCATGGAGCACAGTTTAAACTTTTGACTAAAGGGTGTTATTTCATGTTCAGAGGGCTCTAATAACGTTAACAGTGTGGGAGAGTTTATAAGGGCTTAAAACATATAAAAATAACCATACAAACATGGTTTCTGCTTCGCGGATTTTCATCTATCGCGGGGGGTTCTGGAACACAACGGCCAAGATCGAGGAAGGATTACTGTAATAAAAAAGTGTAAAATGAGTTAAATATTATCCTCTTGCCTTAATTCCACATGGTTTTATTTTTTTAATCACTGTCCTGACTACCTGCATTTTTAAAATTCAGCCTTCAACCCACAAAGCAAGTTTTTTTTGGATGGCACCTTGGTTTGCAACGATTCTGTCATGGATAGACCCAAGCTGCACTCTTCCAGTAAGAAGATGAATGTTTACTTGATCTCAGTGGAGTTTTCAGGATATGAATGGGTTTTCTTCTGGTTCTCCAGTTTCTGCCAACATTCAAAAATGGAAATGTTAATTTTACTTTCAATGGGCTCAGTGTGGGGGTGATTGTACTGTATGTGCCATTCAAGGTTTGTTCTTGCTGTGTTCCCAATGGTTCCTGGGTAGAGTTTTTTTTTTCAACCCTTTAAAAATAGATGAATAAATATAAATGCTATCAATGTAATCTGTAACATTGGCACAAAGAGTATTTTGCAGAAACTCTAATACTCCTTAGAACTTTGAACTAGTGGCATCTCCGCATGAATGGCAGGTAGGTCACTATACTACATCCAACAGCAGATGGTGTTTACGCAATAATTAAACAAGTAGTAAACTCATCACACTTATTTAACATCTTGTTAAAATATCTATAGCCAACCCAACTTTTTTCTAATAATTTTTTTAATTTTCCAAGATACGCACAAACTGATGTCTTATCTTGAAAAATATTCCTTTTTGGACTATATGAAATTTTCTTTGTGTTTGGTGCCGCTAGCTCTTTTCTAGATTGTTTGGACTGGGCGTTCAATCCTGCAGTATTCTAGGCTTATTCCTTGCTCACAAGTGTGCATATACAGCTGGAACTTTTAAGTTATTCTGTGAGGCTTGACTGAACAATTGATTTTTTGCTGCACAATTTGTAGGGAGCGAACTTGCAGATGTCACTAGTTTGAAGCAGTTGTCATCATCATTATAATGAATCAATGTCAGTTACTTATGTACAATACAATGCAGCATTTTGGTTCTGGTAGACTAATACATTGTAAAATGAAATGTCTCCCTTAACTCTCATTTGAACTTAATGAAGGCTGTCCCCTTCCTTGACCACCCTCCAACATTGCTGCTGCTGGTCCAGTCTTCCATGGTTCCTTCTGTGCAATGTTTTGTTCCTGCCCCATCCACTGCCTGCACATTCAAGCCACTGGCTCTGTTTCTCACCTCTCTCTTGTGGCCAGAGGAAACACCATCTGCACTCACTTTCTCCAACTCCATCAGCAGGTCTAAGCTAAGATACTTCTCAAGACTTACCAGGCTGGCCAAGTACACTGGCCAATGAATTTAAACAATGGAATAGGCCTCATAAGTGGTTTTCTTTAACTACTTGATCATCTTTTCTTTCTTCTCTCTCTCTCTGTCTCTTACTCAATCAAATACACATCATCTGCATAGCTTCTCTGCCAATTCCATATGGCCCCAAGAGAATTTGAATTATAGTAATTCTAATGTGGCCACTACCACAGCATAGACAGTTCATTACAGTCTAGAAAGTATGCACAATTCTTTTGCTTGCATGTGTGCAAGATTCCACAGAAACAATGGAGAATAGCAGTTGTGACTTTCTAAACATTGAAGAAGAACTGTAAGTTTTGGGGGAACAGATACTGACTGACTGATACTAAAGCTTCGCACGAACTCCACGTCCTTAAGCTATGTAGCAATGTAGCTGGGCATCTCTAGCCGGTAACTGCTTGCTGGCTTCGCCCACATTACAGTAGCATTTGAAGCAGAGAAGTATCTGTTTTATAACTTTGTGACTGCTCAGGACAGAGTGTAGAATAACAAACGAAAAAAGGGGACACCAACTCAAGTGCCCAGTGAAGAGCCAATGCTGCACTTAAGTACCTGTTTTGAAGCTCTTAACTCTGCACCAGCTACCTGCCAAAGTGCTGTTCTCATTTTGGGAGATGCCATTATACTAAACCTGGACTGTGCACCTTCAGGCCAGAATACTTTTGCATCCTGCTCTCCTGGAATGCATGTTCAAGACATTGTAAAAAAAGCTCTGGGTGTCCTCACAAAGCAGAAAGATGTTAATGCTATGGCAACAAATAATATTCACAGTCACTGGTCAGAGGTACTGAAAGGAGACTTTGGATCGCTGCTGTACATCATTGAAGTGGGAACCAGGGAGCCAGCTGTGTGGATCATCATCTCTAGACAATGTCCGATGCTCTAACATTCAATTAATTCACATGTTTGCTCTAAGTTGGCTAGATTATTGTGATGCACTCCTAACTGGTCTACCTAAAAAGACATAAATCAGTGGCAGTTAGTCCAGAATGCATAACCCTAGATCTTCTGATAACAGTCTGCTTATTATTCCAAGAGCCAAACTTAAAAGAAGTGATGAGGGAACTTTCTGCTGTTATACATGAAAAATCTGGAATAATTTACTAATATGAATATGCCAGGCTAACAACATGGATCATTTTAAATAAACTCCTAAAAACCCACTTGCCTAATTTAGCTTTTTTGTTAAACCCTTATTAAACTAGATATGCATAGAATTATCATAGTCTTCAACGAATCTGCAATTTTTATTAATCTTTAACCCTCAAAGGTGACACCTGAAAAAACAACGAAAACTACTTAAGAACTTTTATATTAGGTAGAATGGCCAGCGGAGGGCTGAGAAGTGTCTTGGCCTGGTTGTTGTTTTAAGGGTTACAACAGGGAATATATGTGGTCTGCTAATGCAAATGTATTGATGATCTTACAGGGCCTGAGTTAAGGGTGAACAAAGGGAGGAACGGGAGTGTTGCAAAATCTTTGACTCGTTCACCATTTGTGCCCTTAGGATGGGAGAGAACACTCCAAAAGACAGCCTCCTACACCCCATCTCCAGTCCCATCCTTTCCAGCAATGGGCTATAAAAAGATGGATGTCATTTGATGGACCAACATTCTGGAGAACACACTGCTGTAAACAACAAAGGGTTTTCTTAGAAATTCTCAAAAATGTTTGCATATAACAATTAAACTGGATTTTCCCCCCTGGGACCCCAAATTCCCTTTATGTCTCCTCACATTTTGTTCCCTTACAGAATGTATAAATCTACTCCACTTTGTCCATCATATTTGTTTTTCTTGTTTACATTATTAAACAATTCATCCCTTCTTACTCTTTTGAAATAGACTGGAATTTCATTCTTCAACTGTTCACTTCAAAATAAACTGAAGAAAAAAAAAGGTTTGCATACATAGAGCTTGTCAGATTATTTAAAATTATGAGCTTAATCACATCTTCCATATACTGTATTTCTTTCTCTTCAATTTTTACTTTGATGCCATCAAAGTTTTTTTGCCAAATGTTCAAACACTTTCCTCATCACATTATTTCTGGTTGTAAAATGTATTGAATATTCAACTGTTTCTTTTATCATCGCTACATATTAAAAGAAAAAGCAAATGCTTCAGGAAAAAAACTTATTTTTTAGGCTGGCAAAGTGCTCTTAAATGTCAATGATCATGCTTTTAAACAGTAAAAACCAGAAAGTTGGAAAAGAAAGAAAAAAACATCCATTCAGTGAATCATTATGGGGTCTTTCACTAGGCGTTTTGCCACAAAGACATTTGAAAAGCAATTCACATCACAGTATATGTCCAAGGCTAATCACCATTCCTTTTATTATTATAACAAGTCCAGGAGTGAAGGATATTGCCCATTATATTTACGTTTTGAAAATAATACTGTCTTTAATGAAGAATTCAGCATGCAGTAAATATGCTGTTAAAGCAGTTAATCATAAATATTTCATGAAAATATGACAATATTTTATATAAGTTTAGTTAACAAATGTAACATATGAATATATCAATGGTGCTACCTGTTCCAAGAAATGTGTAAATATTTTTAAAAAATCACCATCTAAACTCACCTGTTAAAGGTGAAGTGTACCAGAAGCCTCCATTTTTGAGTTTCTTATGTCCTTATTTTTAGTGCTGTTTTTTCTGTCTCAGTGTTTTTGGCACTAGCTGTGTTTTGGTGGTGCACTTTGCTCACTGTTTTCTTTAGGTTTGGATTTTTGATTACATCCTCACTTGTGTCTTTTATTTATTGCTCAGTACATGTCCATCTTTAATGATCAGTCTCTTTAATTTGAATTGACCCGTTAAAAAGAAGCTGTTCTTACCCTTTAAACCTTTTCCCAAGCATGTTGGGCTTATGAACACATCGCTATTAACTATAAACCATAATTATCGAAATAATATGAAAATATGCTTTGGCCAGAACTAGATGGGCACAAATGGAAAGCTGATCCTAAAAGTTTCAATCAAATATAAACTGAGAAAAAAATCAATATAACAGCCATTACACAAAAAAGTTAAATAAAATACATTATGGGTATGTGTTATAAAAAAAATATGGTAAGGTGTTGTGTGCTTTTAGTTTTCAGAAATCATTTAATTACTAAAAGGGGCAGTAACACAGCAGATCCTGATTTTTGGAATTTGTATATTTTTGCTTTGCAGATTTTTTCTTTTTTTTAATCATCCCCCACCCCAAAGCTTTAAGTGTTAAATATTGACATCTATTTAAGTATGGCTGTGTGAAAGAGTGGGTCCAGTAATAGAGTTTTTGCTTCCTGCATAGTACTGATGTGGTTAGGATAGGATTCAGAACTCTGTGACACTGATTTATATTACATATGTCTGAAAATATTAAGTTGTGTTAAAAAATAAGAACTAAACCTTGTCATGTACAGTATTTTTGCACCAATTTAAAATTATGGTAAATATTTATGTGAATCTAATCTTGCAACTGTAATGCCGGTCTTGTTGTTTCCAGTTCCCTTCTTAGAAACCAGTCATTTAAAAATTAGCGGCTTTGTGTAGCAAAAGAGGAGTTTCATTTTTGGCAAATGCATGTTATCTGAGTTCCATTTGAACCTTGTCTGGATGTACTTACTGTATTTGTAAAGCCTTTAAAACAGCACCTTTGGCAAAACAATGTATTTTCCTTTTTAATGCAGCACATTGTGCTAATGTGATGGTTTAACAGAATTCATGCTCATGCAGCCAAAAACATTACTGAGCCTAAATCTATGATTTAGAAGCTGCACTTGACACCTTAAATCAGGACCTGCCACATTCCCATTTTTTAGCTAGTCTGTAGCCCTGACATATCTAGGCCTCTGTGGATGTATTAATGGGGATGGTTGATTCTTTTTTCCATCTATAGCTGTTCTGACTTTCAATTTCAATGTTAGTTGGACATAAAAAGTCCAGTGTTTGGAAAAATGGAAGACAAAAACAAACAAAACAAATTCATGTTGTTTCCCTTATTACTTCAATTGAATCAAAAACATTTCAAATGTAGCAATCTTCACATTAGAGAAAAACCTGCTAGCATCATTCATAGGTTTTGAAGGAATAATTAGTAACAATTAATGACATGTTCAAGTAATAAGGAAGTAAATACAAAAAGAATGATAGCTAAAGCTTACTCTCTGTCTACAATAATGAATACCATTTTGTTGCATGTTCTTCTAATTGGTGTTGCCTTGCTCACTTTTAATTTATACAATGTATACTCTTGGTTATTTAACAGTTATGACATACCAGAGAAGAGGTTGTATTTCATTTCTTGGTGATCTTTTATGAGCTGTTCCCTTATCTATAGGCATGTGTTGTGATGTGAAAATTTCCATGTCTTTATTTGTAACTTAGGCAAAGCAATGTAATATTAGTGTTACATTAGTGAGAAGCATTCATGTTAACCCCCGCCTTTTAGGAAAAGGTCTCTTGAATTTTACGATCGGGTTGGGGGGGAAGTGCCTCAAGCCAGATTGGCAAGTGTTTCTCTGCTAAAGTCTTTCTCTCAACCCCCGCAGGAAAGCCAGGCTGTCTAACTGACAAGCTTTACCTTAATATATGGTTATGGGGCAGGTGTGAAGGTGTTGTATCCCCCTATTGGTCTGAAGTATGGCTGTTTGGAACTAGCTTGTATCAAAAGCCTTTAAAGTACTATGATATCCTATTGGTTCTTGAGGTTGGACAGAAACCCTATAAATGTGCTCACTCCCTCACTCTCTTTCTCTTACCAAATTGATAAAGGATCATCTCTCACACCATGAACTGAAAAGGACAACACAATGAAGAGCACAGCTCGGCAGCCATATTGAGACAGGCATGCGGCCTGTTCTGAAGAAAACTGACCACAAATGAGGACTTAACTAGAGACATTTTAAGTAACTAACAAGTCTGTGTGCCGCCTGAAACTACATATCACCATTTTATCAGGTTATATAGTTGCCAATATTCAAATGTACTTTGCAGATTGTTATTATTTATGAATATTATCAATAATACATTATTTAAATCGTAACTTAACTCCTGCTTGTCTTTTACAACACCTAATTGCCTGAAGTTATAAATGTAGAAGGGAAGGTAGGGAGAAGTAATATACTATAATATCTTATAAACAGTGGTAAGTCTGTGAGATCTGAGGCATTCTGACAAAGGCTACATATTAATAACTAGCAAAATACCCATGCTTCGCAGCAGAGAAGTAGTGTGTTAAAGAAGTTATGAAAAAGAAAAGGAAACATTTTAAAAATAATGTAACATGATTGTCAATGTAATTGTTTTGTGACTGTTATGAGTGTTGCTGTCATCAAGGATTTGATCATCATTATTTCTTTCAATCAGGTTCGTATTTGGAGGTAAACCGATTTGGTCATGAACTGAAGCAATTTCCCCCCTTAGGATTGTATGTAAATACAATTAATCCATTCCAGACCATATGAACTGAACATAAATATATATTTTTTTAGTTTATAAGCACAAATATAATTATACCATAGAATGCACAGCATAATAGTAAATTAAATGTAAAAACATTGAATAACACTGAGAAAACCTTGAACAACAGAGAAAGTAACACTTCAATAGTTTGCGCTATAGCGCTACCATCCGCTGGCTTAAAGCACTTTTTTTAATGAGTTTTAAGCACAGGGGTAAAATGAACACTAGAAAAAATCCGTAATTTAATAAACCACCAAGAAAAATAACATTGCAACAATGCACGGTACGAACAGATCGCTGGAAACAGAAGTGAAAACAAAATAAAGACCAGTGCATTCTTTAACCGCCTTCCTACCTTAATGCGTCCAGCTCTCTCTCTCTGTGTGTGTGTGTGGCGCTATCTCTGTGTTGTGCTGCCTGTGTGTGTGTCGTGCTGACTGTGTGTCTGCGTCCATCTCACGCGCTGCCTCTGTGTGTGTGTGTGTGTTGCGCTATCTCTGTTGCGCTGCCTGTATGTGTATCACGCTGCCTGTGTGTCTGTCGTGCTGCCTGTGTGTGTGTGCTCGTGCTGACTGTGTGTCTGCATCCATCTCTTGCGCTGCCTCTGTGTGTGTATGTGTCGCGCTATCTCTGTTGCGCTGCCTGGTGCAGTTGCAGGAACGGCTGAGCCCTGTAGTGCAGCACTCCCGCTGCACCCGGAAATGATGCCATATGAAGATCACCGGACACCTGGTGCCCTATAAAAGGAGCCAGCTGGCACTACTCCAGGAGCCAGAGTGAGGTGGAAGAGGATAAAGCTTGACAGAGGAGGAGTGGAGGCAAAAGTCAGAGAGAAAAGGAAGGAGAAAGAAAGGAATAGAAAGTGCTGTGTGTTGTAGACTGTGCTTGGTGCTTTGTAGTGTGCTGATGTGGGAAGCAAGGGAGAAGCGCCTCCCCATGTATAATAAAATGTGTGTGCTATTGAACTTGTGTCCTGGTGTTTGTTATATCAGGTTTTGGGGTAGCTGTGTGGCCTCTGGTGACCACAATATATATATAGTCACAAATAACAGCCATAAGAGTCATACAAAGGTTTGGGACAGCCACCCATATAATATTTCTTGGCTGCAAAAGAATAAACTTGTTCACACTGATGTGCTCAGTACAGAGTCCAAAACAGAACTGATGAGTTAGGGTAAATATGGCAGCTATAAAGGCCAGTAAGGGAACTGATTTCATTCATGGTGGAAGCAGAAATGTCCTCTTCCATATGCTCGGACCCGGACATGATGTCATCAAAAGGGCAAGAACTGGAAGGCTCTTCTTTCATAGGTTACACACTGGAAGTGATGTTATCAGAAGGCCCGGAACCAGAAGTGGTGTCATCAGGGCCAGGCAGAATTTCCCATGAACGTTCTACAGGAAAGAGAGAAAAAAGGTCAACTGGCGTGGAATTACTCTCATTTAGACCCTTTAGCTGCTTCCCATGGGCACATATGTGACAATATATATATATATATATATATATATTGCCATACCAGAATTGGCAGTTCTACCACTAGCACCCTGTGCTTTTCCCAGAATAGAGGCAGGTTCACCCTGAGCACATGTGACAGACGTGAAAGGGTCTGGAGAAGCTGCAGAGAATGTTATGCTGCCTGTAACATAGTTCAGCATGACCGGTTTGGTGGTGGGTCAGTGATGGTTTGGTGAGGCATATCCATGGAGGGACACACATATCTCTACAGGCTAGACAACGACAACTTGACTGCCATTAGGTATCGGGATGAAATCTTTAGACCCATTGTCAGACCCTGGGTCCTGGGTTCCTTCAGGTGCACAATAATGCCCGGCCTTATGTGGTGAGAGTATGCAGGCTGTTCCTAGAGGATAAAGGAATTGATACCATTGACTGGCCACCACGCTCACCTGACCTAAATCCAATAGAACACCTCTGAGACATTATGTTCAGATCTGGGAGGACATCCCCCAGGACACCATCTGTCGTCTCATTAGGAGCATGCCCCGACGTTGTCAGGAATGCATACAAGCATATCGAGGCCATACAAGCTATTGAGTACGATTTTGTGTTACTGCAATGAAATTTCGGTAAAATGGACTAGCTTGCCGCATCATTTTTTCACTTTGATTTTCGGGGTGTCTTTGAATTCAGCCCTCTGTAGGTTGATTAATTTCATTTCCACCAAACGATGTGGCATCCTTTCATTCCTAACACATTAACCAGTCCATATCAGTATAGATATCCAGCACAATTTTTTTCCCATTGAGATCTGATGTGCTTTCAAAGTGTTCCTTTAACTTTTTTGAGCAGTTTATATATACTGTATATATATATATATATATATATATATATATATATATATATATATATATATATATATATATATATATAGAGAGAGAGAGAGAGAGAGAGAGAGAGAGAGAGATATGAGTAATAATATATGAAATGCAAAATAAACATAATTTGATATACAGTATAATGGATAGAGAGAAAGAAAATTGCCTGATTTTTCCAGGGGGTTGGGTTGGATTTGTAGCCCAGTCAGTATGTGTAGAGTGTAACATTCATGTAGTGTTTGTGTGGAGTTTCTTTGGGTTCTCCAGCTTCCTTCCAATTTCCAAACATGGACATGCTTGCATAACTGTTGATTGGCCAGGTATGAGTGAGTATTGGTGTATTTGCTAATGTACCCTTTGAATGACTTATTGGCATGGTGTTTCTATTTTTCCTTGATCATCTTCTAATCTTCTCTGTTACTATTTTGGTATGTCACGTTTATGATGTTTTTGATCCAAACAGAAATTGCTACTTTTGCCTCACCACTTTGTTTTTGTTAAAATGTAAGCAGTATCATTGCTGTAAGCCAGTGTTTTGTGATGACAAAGAAAGACTGTGTTCAAAGAAATGCATTTTCAATGGCAAACTGCGGCTGTTGGAAAAATCACTAAATTATTAAACCTTAAAAAGGCGAAGGAATGCTTTTTCTTTCTTTTTGTTGGCTATGGAAATTTAATAAAATGATCTGATTAACATTTATATCTGTGGTATTTGTTATAATCGTTAATGGATTCTATATAGTTTTTTTGGCTAAGGAAATATATATTAATAGTAAAGCTATTCATTTCATTATTTCTATTATGGTAATGCTGTAGTGTGCTGTTTTTGTTGCTTCACTTAACCTAGAGAACCTTGTTCTTCTGGATAAGTTTATACTAAGGAGAGCTCCTTACTCAATACCCTACCTTTAAATTTAACCAAAGATAGTAAAGCTATATTGCCTTTTATTATCTTTACTTCCTCTACTCTATAAGTACCTGCTATAGCCACCTGCAAACTCTGAATTCCAGCATTTTGTAGAATTTGTCTAATCTGGTAACTTTATGTTAAGCCTAAGTGACAGCTGACGTGTTCTGACTAAAAGCCTTTGATCAGCTCTAATGGCAAATGTTCAATTTGGTTTGAGTTGCATTTCTTTGAAATGTTCTCTTAATGTCTGGTAGTAAATTTTATATATATATTGTGATTCATGCACATCTGAGGTAAGCAATACCACTTGAGGGGGAAAGGTCACTGAGGTTAAACATCTTCCTTTTCTCCCATAACCCTGAGAAACAGCCCTTGGAGGAAAACTGACTCCGCCCCCTGGGATCCCTCCACTATTAAACTGAGATATTCCCAGAATAGCACATCTCATTCTGGAGAGAACAGATCGATAATTGGAGCACCTACCTGAACTTCGTGCACCTGAAAGAAGACTGAAAAGTCCTTGCCTATTTCTTTAGTTTAACCTGCTTTTCATTTAACCTTATTTGGTGGGCTGTCAAGCATGTGTTTCAGTTCATGGACTTTGTAAATATATATATGTTGTGACAGATTAGGTGCTTGCTCGCACCCTTGCACCCTCAGACACCACGTCAGACACCAGGTAAAAGTCAAAAAATGATATTTATTATATCAATAATGTGCACAAAGCACCACCACTCCACTATTCATTAATAAACCAAATAAACAATACTCAATCACAATCATCCACTCCCAGACGCTTAGCCACCCTGCCTCCAAACTCAGCTCATTGTCTGGAGCGAGGCACCGCCCTTTTATAGCCCCTGACCCGGAGGTGTTCCTGTCCCAACAGACCACAGTTCCTTATTCCTTCCGGGTCAGGGCAAACAGTCCTTTTCTTCACCCTGAGAGCACGTTGTTCCTTCCTGTCACGTGACCGTGATGTACTCCCGGGTCATAAGGCACGACAGAGCCCATAAGTCCCCCCACAGCGACTCCTGGTGGCCCCCAAGGTATCCAGCAGGGCTGTGTAAAAATACTACAAAGTCCATGAGGCCATGCTGGAACTCGGGGCATGATCCTGCTGTCGGGAGAGCTCCTCCTAGCGGCCTGGGGGTGAGGACCGGTATGGAAAGCCGGTAGTCCTCCACAATGTAAATATTAAAAGGAGCAACCCAGTTGGTGCTGTAACACATTCTCCTTGACAAGTGTATTCCCTTGCACCCCAAAACATGAGGCTGAGTCTCAGTACTTTATTAAAACCAGCTTTATTCATCTTGAAACAGGAACAGCACGGTTATTTAACGGTTATTTATTTTAGCAGGATCTACCACTCTCCTATACACAGACACAGCAGTCAGACAGGGTCGTAGCCAGGTTAGTGGCCAAGTAATACTGTTTCCTGCATTTATAATGTTTCTTGCATCACCCATTGACGACAATCGCTTATAGCATGAGCGTGATGGGCTCAGAATTGCTTCCGTGGTGAGTTGCTGCAGCACAGTGAGCCAAAGGTTGCCCTGGCAATAGATAAGTACTCTGCTTTTGGGGGTCCCAAAAGAGTTTAGAAACCTCACAAATATATATACTGTATATATACATATTGTGAGCTAGGGGGCTGATCGCACCCCTAGAGGATACAGACACTCTTGGGAAAACCCCTCCTAAAAACGCTAACAGACTACCTTTACTAAAAATTGGTGTGTGGCTTAATTTAAAGGTATTTCATTTATCACACCTCATAAAATCTTCAGCAGCTAAACAAATTCAAGAAGTAACCTTTTTTATCTTGTGAAAGGGAAAGCAGTTTGGGTGTTTGTGAAGTGGAAAAGTGCATGGGCTTGTCAAGTGAAATTGATTCTACGAAATGGGAAAAAATGGTCTTGGTACTTATTTGTAATTATTGTATATAAATTTATTATTATTTTTTTACCTCAAAATCCGGCAGAACGTTGGATAAACGAAAATGTCGGATAATGGGAGGTGTTAAGAAAAAGCCTATTAAACATCAAACTATGTTATAATTTTACACATTACAAACCTCGGTTCACAAACGTCTCTGGACACGTACAAATCGGGTTATGACCAAAAAGCTTGCCAAATTTTTGCATCTGTTCATGACCACACACTAGATATGCGAACAAGTCAGTTTCCCTTTTGGTTTGTGCGCACCGATGATTTCTGCACATGTTCAGTCTCTACCTGTGCAGCAAGAGAGAGAGAGCGTGAGAGAAAGACACAGACAGACACACACACAGACACACACTGCACCTGGGCCAAAGGAGAGAGGTACTGTGCTCTGTCAAATTACCTATTACCTACATATTTCAAATATGGGAGTGGTGTTGGTGAATGGGCACTCGGTTGTGGCGTTATTTGACTCCGAGAGTAACATCATCATTGTTGGTCGCCGTTATGTTCTACCGCGACAGTGGGCAGCTCAACAAATGAGCATGACCTGTGTGCATGGGAAGACCAGATCGTATAGGTTCGCAAAATGTTTTATCACCTGGGAGGGTGACCCAAAACAACTGCTCATTGCTGTATTGCCCGAGGCCCCCTTTCCAGTTATGTTAGGACAAGACTGGTCAGAAAGTAAATGCGGTACCTCAGAGACCACTCCTAAACCTAGGTTGGGTCTGATTATGGATGGACAAGGTACCATCCCAGCTGCTTCCGCACCGTGCTTTTCAGCGACTAGTGATGACGTGGACAACCAGGACAAACAGGTGAGGATCCGGGCTACATAGCTGCTAACCTGGTGCTCCCACAAGATCCACTCGCTGGAATAGACTACTAGTTTTGATCTAAACCAGCTTCTTTTAAAAGAGAACAGTGGAATGATGATTCCTTGAAGTGTGCCAGGAATGCCATCGTTTCCGTCAATGGCACATCGCCAGAAGAGTCCCTGCCATCGGGACCCTATTTTGTTTTAGACAACGATCTGTTGTATCGAGTAGAGGAACACGAAGGTGAGGTGCAGAAGTTGTTGTTAATTCCGTGGACCTACCAGTAGGAGGTCTGCGAACTGGCTCACGCCCACCTCTTAAGCACCCATCTCGGGGCTGAGAAAACCCTAGAGAGAGTGAAACTCCATTTCTATTGGCCCGGAATCAACGAGGATGTCCGACATTTCTGTCAGTCCTGCCTGGAGTGCCAGCTATGTCAGATACCCAGGAGGGACCGTACTCCTCTAGTTCCGATTCCCATCATTTATGTTCCCTTTGAGAGGATCGGTGTCAATCTTGAGCCTTCAACGCAAGGCCATAAATACATATTAGTTATTGTTGATTATGCGACTCGATGCCCAGAGGCGGTTCCTCTGCAAACCGCTAATACAAAAAATATCGCACGGGAGTTGGTAGGGTTTTTTTCCCGGAGTGGGTATACCCAAAGAAGTCCTTACGGACCAGAGTACACCCTTCAGATACGTTCAGGGAGGTTGCCAAGTTACTCTGTATTAAGCATCTTCAGACAGATGGGTTGGTGGAAAGGTTCAACCAAACCCTTAAACAGATGTTCAGCAAGGTAGTCAGCGCAGATGGTAGGAACTGGGACCAGCTCTTACCCCTGGTGCTTTTTGCCTATTGGGAGGTGCCGTAAGGCTCCACGAGGTTTTCCCCTTTAGATCGTTTAGATCTTGCCAAATACGGGGTATTTTCGACATCCTAAAGAGGGTTTGGAAGGGAAGGCACTTCCCTCCACCAACATTTTGGAATATATTGCGCAATTACACGATAGATTGGCTAAAATCCAACCCCTGCTAAAGGAACACATATCGCAAGCTCAAGCAGTGCAGGCGCGGAACTATAACAGAAACACTTTCCTGCGAGAGTTCCAACCAGGAGACTGAGTGATGGTGTTTGTGCCCACTTCCCATTCAAAATTGTTGGCTCATTAGCAGGGCCCTTATGAGGTTAAAGAGAGAAAAGGCTTGTCGACTATTTGGTTAAACAACTGAATCATCAACCGAATGAGCAGGTATATCACATTAACTTGCTGAAACCGTGGAGAGATAGGGAAGACCACCTTCTCACTGGCCCAACCCTCTCTCTTTTTTTGAAAAAATCAGACTTTAACCTTGGCCACAATCTGACTCCCCACCAGCAACAGTACTGGAAAGTGCGATCCTGTCTGTCCTGGAAGTGGTCAGTGAGGCACCTGGTCGCACCTTGCTGATTGAGCACGACATAGTGAGGGACCCTGGGGTGGTAGTCAGGGAATGGCCCGATTGCCTCATGGAGGCAAAACGTGCAGAGGTGGAGCTAGAAGTTCAACTGATGTTGTACATGGACATCATTGAAGAGAGTCACAGCCCGTGGTCCAGTCCCATCGTCCTTGTTTCTAAGACCAATGGCCCTTGGAGATTTTGTTTTGACCTTTGGCGTCTCAATCAAGTCTCCAAATTCGATGCCTACCCAATGCCCTGTGTGGACGAACTCCTTGAGCAACTGGGGACGGCACATTATTTGACTACTCTTGACATGACTAAGGGATACTGGCAAATTCCCTTAATGGCATCCGCAAGAGAAAAAACAGCATTCAGCACCCCTAGCGGACACTGACAATACAAGGTTCTCCCATTTGGACTGCATGGGGTGCCAGTGACCTTTCTGCTTCTGGTAGACAGAGTGCTAAAGCCCCACCAGTCCTACTGTGCTACCTTACCATGATGACGTGGTAATTTTTCCCGGCACCTGGGAGGAGCATGTGTTGCAGGTTTACACTGTCCTCCTGATGCTATCAAAAGCAAGGCTCCGTATCAATCCCCGCAAATGGTTTTTTGGATTGAATGAGGCCAAATATTTGGGCTACCTGGTGGGAGGGGCTGGTGAAACCACAGTGTTCAAAAATCAAAGACATCCTTGAATGGCCCTGTCCGATAACCAAGAGGCAAGTGCAAGGTTTCTTAGGATTAGCGAGTTACTACCGCCGGTTTGTACCTTTTTCCGAAAGAGCCACACCCTTGACAAATCTGATAAAGAAAAGGGCCCCTTTTCATGTGGTATGGGATGACTTGGACTTAAAAAGAGACTAGTGTATACCGCTGTGGTAGGAGGGATTTTGGCACATCTCTATTGTTATGCACAACAGGTTCAGTGCTAGTTATGCTTCTGAAGTGTTGAGGCTGCCCTCCCAGCCCATCGTGGAAAACCAAGTGCTGCTCTGTGTTCTGGCCTGTAATGCTAGAATCTGTACTATATTCAGTGTGCGGTCGTGTGGCATACACTGCCATAGTGGTTGTGCATGTGACTTGTGCCTGGGTTACACCATTTGTAAGGCCAACTAAATCCCAATTTTCAATAACTCTACATACTTGGTCATCTAACATTGATAAATGGCTCATACCTTCATCCTCAGAATTCAACAAGTCATCACATTTTATATACTTAAGTACTGTATATAGTGAATACATCCCTCTTCATCAGAAGGCTTCAGTGCATCAGTCTCTTGATCAATTGCGATGTCTCTTGCAAGCTGAAATGCTTCAGTGCCTTTGAGTCTGTACAGATTTTTCTTGATGCCCAGGATGAGTTCTTTGCTCATTGTTGTCATGACATATCCCTCAGCTGTGTCGCTCCTTTTGGCAGAATCAAGACTCTCCTCAGGGTCTGATCACCCTCTCTGAATGCCCAGCAGCTGTCGTCTTGACTGCAGTTGCATCCACTCACCTTGATCTTGTGGTTCTGATATCACTTGATCCACTTCACTGAAATACTCAAGTGAAAGCGGACTCCAGATGAGCCCCCAAAATCTGTTACGGGCCCCACTAGTGGGCCACAGCAACAGAAATGACGAAAGTAGCAAATCCTGAAGTGTACGCGAACTTCGCTTCCACCAGAGGATGAGCTACGTCAACCAGGTCTGGAACTGAACTCCCACTAGCCCTCAATGGTGACATAATCTAGGTCTTTGGCCCTGTGGAATAGGTAAAGTGGAGCAGCAATGAGAGCACACAACTTTGTTTTCCAAGTTGCGTCTGAGGGGCGGGCCGAAGTTCTCCCTTTACTGCAACCCTGACGTAACCACTTCAGTGTGAAACACGTTCCTACCAATTACTGCTCATGCCACAGTCCGTTTTCATGGTCCACTCGACAACAGGGACCCTTTGTTTACCAAACAGTATTCACTTTTGGCGATTACATTAATAAGGTAAACTATTGTGGCCACTCTTTTTTTTTTTGTAGTGTGCCATAATAGCAATGACTGAGATCATAGATATTTCAACAATATTTGGAAGATTAATATTAAGGATTCAGCATAATACAAAAATAATGTTTTAGAAGGCTCTAAAATGAAATGTTAAATATAATCTGGTGCATAGCATTTATGTGTTATGTGATAATATTTATACACTAATGTTCATACATATGAATATAGAGAAAGATACACAAACCCAAGTCAGTACTAAAGTGGACATCTTCATCAAGAAAAATAATTGTTCTTTTAATATTATATCATATCATATCATAATACATCATATAATAATATCATAGGGTGATATGGTAAAGTAGTCAAACATGATATTACTAAAGCATTATACAATCAGTGTTAACTGGCATATTCACTTGGTTATCATATACAATGTTGTACCTAAAACATGAAAAAATTGATAAATTACCAATGTGCTTTAATGATATCTTAAGATCATTTAACCCATTTAGCATGATGAAAAAATAACTATGAATTGCAAGTCCATCAATAATTCTGTGTTTTCCCTCTTTAAAATGCACAACTCTCATATTAATTGGGATTCTGTAGAATAAGAATCTTGAGGGATCAGTTTGCTTTAATGATGAGTCATTGAAGATGATGTTAAATGAACATCTGTGTCAGGTCACATGTCCAGCAGCAAGATGGCTGCAGCTATCAGAGAACAACACAAAATCGCAGTACTTATAAAAGCAAAATGGCATCAACATGACATCATAAACTACAATAATAAAAATTAATACGGAAACTATATGTACTTTATGTGCCAAACAAGAACAGCTGCTAACAGTCATTATTAGATATGTGTTTGACAAATGCCTCATGCTTATGTATAGTCAATTTGTTATGATTGTCATGATTTGCAATCTTTCTTTAATTTATAGCGCCTTTTCTCAGTTTTTTCTGAAAATACAGGCACATTGTAGTTGCATGTGTTGACGGTTTACAAATAGTTCAAAATACAGCTACCAGAAAGGCATTCCAGTTGTTAGTATGACTTGTTTCCACAAAAGACTCAACAATCCAAATGTCTTAATTTTAAAAGTTTAGTGAAATTCAAAGCAAACAATTCACATACAAATAAAGCAAAACATTGATATTATAAAGAAAAGGAAAGTTTTTGTATAAGATGACCTGTTTAAGGTTTAATTGTCTAGGTTTCATTTCTTAAATTTTCTATATGTTTTATCTCATTCATTTAGACAGGACTCATGTAACTTAATGCAAACATAATTATAGCGGTAATGTAATGGTCAGAAAACTATATGTCCTTTATACTCTTCTGTCTAAATGTTCATGGTTCGTTCTAACTGTCTAACTACATTCTGAGACAGTTCTATTATCACTCAGGGATATAGTTGAATATTAAAAACAATAAAACAGAATCTTCCATAATCATTGAGAAAGCTACATTCTATTCAAATTCAAACTTAACAAAAATTTATATGAATTTTCATTAAAATTAACCAAAGATGTTTAGCTCTTACACATATGTTTAGGGTTTTGTAACCCAAGAATTCTAAATTTGCCATTACCTTGCACCCAGAAAGTGACATTAAAAACTTCAATTATTTTACTCTCTTTCTGTGACATCATTTTTTTTTCATATGTGCTGCTATTTTGTGGAGTGGTTGTTGTTGTATTGCTTGGTAATCGACCTGGACATCACGGGGTCATGGGTATAAAGGTCATCACGAACATTTAATATTCATCCAAGTTTATGGAGTGAAAACAAACAGATCTGTATGTTATTCTTTAGACAGCTTTCCTGGCAAAAGTATCCTTGCAAATGTATTTTTTTCTGTGATTCAGAGTTTTTGGCTTAATGACTGCATTTCTAACTTTCCAGAATATTCTCTGCTTTGTGGTTCATGTTTATTCTGGTCCCTTAATAAATAATTTCTTGCCTTTCTCATTAGTGGCAGAAAACAGTTTTCCTGGGTTATTTTAAATTACTTTCATATAGTTCAGTTTACTTGCCCTGTTTTTTCTGAGAAGAAACCTCTTACAGGAACCTCAAAAAAATACACATGTGAGATGAAAAACGTTACAATACAGAAATCATTACAACCAGGTTATCTTTTCACAATAACTAATGCAGATATTGATTTAAAGTATACAGAGTTACACCAGAAACCTGTGTCATATATGCAGTAATATAGCTGGTACTACTGCTCTGATCCATCATCTGGCTTAGATCTCTAGACCAGCAGTTTCATTAGATGGTAACACTTTGTATTTTATGTAAATGACTGTGTAACTCTGTCTTTCTTAAAAATAGAATTTAGCCGTATACTGGAATTCATTGAAGAGGAGAAAAAAACCTTTGGAAATAGTGAAATTTACTGGAAAAGGCTTAAGAGCCTTGGAAAACTATTCATGTTACTTGCCTGAGTTATTTCCCACTGGTAAGAGTTGTGTATGGGGCCACTTTGAAAGGTTCTGCTTGATAGTCTTCAGGAGGGAAATATGATTTTGCTTGAGTAGGCTTTTGAAGTTTTATGTAATCATGACTTTGAAGTATGCAAATTTTTTACACAATTTAAGGAGATGTTGAAATGCAGTTCAATGAGTTTAGCATTTATGAGAAATAATAGTTTTATTATCAGAAATAATATAGTTTTATCTTGAACTCTGAAATCTTCACTTACTCGTCCAGTATCTTTAGCACATGTGGAAATGTGTTAGAAAGAAAGTAGCATATCAATTTTATACAGGGAAAGTTTTTGTTTGAGTTTCCCCTCCGAGATTTTTAGAACATCTGCTCTATTGCAAAATCAAATGGCAAGCTGATCAAAAGTATTATTGCAAAAGAGTAAACAAAATCTTCTTACAACCAAGAAGGCAGAATTTATATAATTCTAAAAAAAATCTGGCTATGAGTATAACAGTTTTATCCAATTACTTGCATGCTTCGTTATTTGGTGACTTAAAACTGCCCGTGTGTGAGAGACTGTCCATACTTCGTGTCCATGGGTTTGTCTCGTGAAGGACCAGCACACTCTGAAGGGATGGTTCCAGCCCAGCTCCTGTTGTAGCCAGAACAGGTTTGATTCTCCACTATCCTAAACTAAATTAGGTAGCTGGAAAATGCATACATGGATGTTGCAAAAGTGATAAAAATCTAATGAAATTCCGTAATTCGTTGATATAAATTTGTGAGAGCTCAAAAATGTAAGATTTTTAGGTAGCTAATCGTAGATATAATTGATTTGGTAAAATACCTTAAATCAACACATTATAAAGACAGCTGCAATGGAAATACAAAGCAGGCTTATAATAAGAATTTTTAGGCATGCATTTGAAAGAATAGATGTTTCATGGCTAAAATTCATTCCTCCTTAAATCACTTGCCTCCCTGCAGCACTAATATGTAAAACTTACGGCATCTGCCAGATGGAAAGCTGAAAATGCAGTGTTCTTATTATGCTATTTTGGGAGGCACAAAAATGTAGTGGTGAAATATGTAGTGAATTTGAAACATGTTCTAAAAATCATAAGTCATACACAATATTCACAAACTGAATGAATGAATTCTGGTAGGCTATATAAGTTGGCCATAGACATACAGTAAATGCCAGACATTATAATTATGTTTGAGCAGAACCAAATTCGATGTTTTATTTTTGACCATTTGGCTGTGGTCACACTTCTGTTTTGTGCTGGCCCTCTTCAAGGAGAACAAATGTAAAGCAGAAATGGTAATTGATTTAACAGCTGGCTTTATTTTATGCTTAATAATGATTTTGAGAGTCCAGAAAGAAATATTTCTTTTTTGAAACAGGAAAACATAAATTCCATCAAGAACTGATGTAAGAGCCAATCTTTTAAAGTTAAACTCATATTAGTGTTTGCTTAATTTGAACAGAATATAATTTCTGTCATAGCTATAGATTATGGTATAACCTTTCGCCCCTGTAATTTAATACGAGCTATAATTGTAAATCAGTGTGTTAAAATTAAGACAGTGTGTTTTGGAATAGGCTCATAGCTAGCATGGACTGAAAGAACCATTTACAGTTTGTAAATGGGATAGATGTACAGTTTTCTGACCGTTTACAAATGGTTCAACTGTATGAGTAAACTTAAAGAATGAAACAAGAACTGTTCTTAAACAAGATCTTTTCTTTTCATTTGCTAGATACATTTTTTCTTTATTTTTGTGTGAACTGTTTTACTTTAAATTTTTACTAAAACTTTTAAAAATGAATATATTTTGCCTGTGGAATAATTTGAATGTGTCAAGCTATTGCCAGAATCCCATGAAACAAACCAAAGCTGCAGAACTTTGGTAATTTTGGGTAAACAGAGCTACAACTGAGAATGGCAAAAAAAAAAAAAACTGTTCACTGCATTTTCCGGACTGTACAATATGTGTTAAGAAAATCAAAGCTGTTGTTCCTTTAACCAACCAGCTTTAAAGTTAGGTCCTGATATCATAAAGAGGGACTTAGTGCTGGCTTCTTATGGAAGTTTGCGTGATGTCAAATATCTTTCATCAAAGCTCACAAGATCCTGCACATTTTTGTGAACACCATATTTTTAATTTATGAATGGTAGATTTTCATTTCTTTTCCATCTACCTCCTGCTTTATGATATCAGAGTCTGAGTTTAAAGCTGATTGGTTGGATTTTCCTGGAATAACAATGTTGATGTTCCATGAACAACAGAAACCTGACCATAATATATTCACCATATATTCACCAGTTTTAAAAAAGCAGTAACCATTACAATGTGGATGTATAGAGAAAGCATTTTTCTTTCAGAATACATTACAGTAATCTTTGAAAAAGACTGTTGTTGAGAGACACCGCTTAGGTTGTTGAATTTTTTTTCAAATGAGTCATTTATAGACAAATTATATCTGGTAATTATTTCACTCTGATTCATGTTAATAAATAATATTTACTATTGAAACAAAACTTATTCAAGCTTTATAAAACTATTTTGTATGGTTCAGTCTTATTCCAACCTTTCATATGCATTCACATCTTAAGGTAATTCCTGATGCTAGATTACTTACTTAGCTTGACATTTTTTTAGGTTGAAACGGGGAACTGATCTGGGATAAGAGTAAACCTTGGTTAGACAGACAGTCAAAACATAGGAGAATTAACCATTTTAAGAACAAAAGGAAAATTTTGCTTGAGAATAATAAAGATATAGTACAAAGAAAATGTAAAAGTAAACTGTAAGATGCCCCATTATGGATCCAAAGCAAGCTAAATGCAAAGTTTGTTTCAAACATGCCCCAGAATTTCACAACAAAAGTTAAGGACAGACGTAACTGGCACATAAATAATGGACAATAAGAGGCTGCTTGCCTCATGTTGGGAACACCAAGCAAATTTAAAAGGATAACCAGTCTCAGTTTTATCCAACTCTCTTCTTGTCTGTAATTCTTCCATTTCTCTCAGTTAAATGAATCTATTAGATGACAAAAGCGTTCATTTGATTTGACATATTTAGAAATATGTAAGAAAGGGTTAGAGTTGTTTCTAATGGACATAATAGCATTACTGTCAGGCAGTATGGCACTTTGACTTTATTTCTTCCAAGTGTTGATGGGTATATCCCCTTTCTCCCCAGTCAGCTTACTGTCTTCCAGATGGTAACCACATTCTTCTGGGCTATAGAAGAAATAAACAGGTTATGTTTTCAGATGCTGATACCACTCCTTTTTTATGTCTGCTTTGTTTTCTTTCTCGTAAGTGCAGTAATATGGTCACACGTATGACCAGTAGCATTTCTGCATTAAGGGCCACTTGGACCACAATACTTTGTGCAAAACAAGTAATAAAGTTGCTTTCGTAATTCAGCTAGTTATTAAAATGTTCGCAACAATTCTCAGCTTTGTCATCTGAAGCAGTTTTTCCCAAGTTCGAATGTAATTGTCTATCTAGAAAAACCTTGCCTCTTACAGTATGTGAAATTGTCTCTGTATGCCAAGTGCTGCAAGCCTTTTTCCAGCTGAGGGGCTGGACTCACTGGCCATGTAGTGTTCTCTGTACCACTGGTTCTCAAGTTCATTACTGTGAGAAGGACTGTGTTAAATTAAAAAGCATATACTCCTTTTACTTCATGGAAAAGGAACCAGCAGTATGATGCTCCTGTTTCAAAGAAGTGCAGAAAGAACAGGTATGTATGTAGAAAATCATTTATTTCAATTGTTTACTGGCTTGGAGCTGACCAGCAAACCACCTGCTAATACAGCAGTTAGCACCGGAACTGAACATATTCCATATTATCGTGGCTTGTCCTTTTTCACCTCGAAACAGTTTGACTCTAAGCTTGAGGTATTGCTTTTTTAGTTTAGGCAGCTCATAGCCAATGTATTTTCCAGGAAAGCAAAAGATTGCAAGGATCTCACGTAATTAGTTTTTAAATCTACAGTATATGGCTGTATTTTGCAGCTGATGATGATGGCAGAAGTTATCAAAATGATCTTATCCCAATTAAGAAACACGGGGTACCAGCATCTCATTGTTTGAATTTTTTGAGATGTGATACATGAACTTACATGTTTTGCTAGTCATTAGAAAAAAACAGAAATAGATTAGTTCTTGTCAGGTAAGCTATTTTTAAATTAGGGAAGTCTGCACACATATAGGAAAACTTCATAATGGACCCACCATAATGTTCATGCCAAAAACACCACTGTTCATTACAATAACAAAGGAAGATAATATGTTCTAGTGGGCAACACCTCAGACAATAAAACTACAAGCCTGAAAGGCCCATTATTATTGCTGCTACATGACACTGAGTGTGCTAATTTGCCAAGAATGTGATAGTAGAAATATGTTCATTGCTTATGGAATGCTTAAAAGATAGTGTGTAAACTAAAAATTTAAAATTACAGATAAAGCATGGTTAAGATTCTCTGCAGTAGAAGCTAGAGTATGGAACTAAGTATGCACTCATCCCAAAAAGTGCTGGTGATGAGTTCTAAATCAGGGAATAGACTGATTCAGTCAAGCAGAGAATAGCCTTGTTATTCCCATCAGATGACCTGAATAAGGAAAAGGAAACAGAAATATACAAGAGGAGTAGAAAATACATTGGGGGCCAGTTGAAGCACATTTACAAAACTCATCTGTAGCTTTATTCTGTAGCTACTTGCCTCTCTGCTTTTTTGTATAACACTTACCTTTTTGAAGTAGAAGGGATATCTAAGGTTTGAATACATTTAACTATTTTCATCTAAACAATAAAAGCACATATCCAGTTAAACATATTTAAACATGTTTTACATATTAAAGAACAAAAAGTTAAAAGGTAAATTTTGATAATAAATGAGCAGGTCACGATTTTCTTTTTCCTCAAATGAATGTTGCAGAGTACATTCATTCATGTGTAGTAAAATAGTAAAACGAAACTGCAGAGAAAGACTACATCAGCCAGCAGAGGATGAAATTTAACAGGAAAATATATTTTGGTGTAAGAGTAGCAGCCAGAGATAGAGGCATGCTGGATGGATACATAGATAAAGAAGATCACTTTTGAAATACACACAGGATGGTTACTGAAAAAATATTCCCAAAATACTGTATTTGAATCTATTACTGTTGTGGTTTATCACTGACCTACTAATAATCAATTGTGAAACAATCCTCATGTCGCTACAACACAGAAAAAAATGCAATGGGTCCTGATATATTAAAAAGAGACTGTGTGTGTGTGTTTGCGCGTGAATGTGGAAATATTTTTCTAATAAAGCAAAGTGGAAAACGAAAACAGTCTTTCTGCCCCATAGGGAGTTTCTATTCAAGCTTAATTACAATTGTCTACTGGAATGCCCCTAACACTCACCCACCTTTCCAAAACTACAGTACATTAAAGCACTCCCATCTCTGTCCCTTAGTCTGTCTCCTTCTCGCAATATCTGACCTGTTTTGCCATTTGATAGGCCCCTTCTCAAAAGTTGGCCTTCACATTTTATATTTTATCCCATCTCAGTTATACAGTGTCACACATGTGCGCACGACGTCACTTCCTCAGCCTTCCTTTAAAGCCGCCATCTTTGCCTCAGCCGAGTCAGTTCTGTTTTGGACTCTAATCTGTACACAATTATGCAAATCAATTTACCATTTTGCAGCTGGGTTCAAGCATTGTATATGGGAGGCTTCCTTTGTCTTTTCTTTGACAACATTCACCCTATACTGAAATCAATTCCAATGTTATAATGTCCTGCTATGCTTAATAGTACTTCAGATTAAAGCTTTATCTAGTTATTACAATTAACCCCAACACAGAAAAGCAAAAACATTAAAATTCCCTTGTCCAAATAAATAACTTCTATATTTAAAATGCTGAATAAAAATGACAAATCAAGAATTTCAAAATGTTTCAAAAATACAATTCAAAATTGAAATTTAAGATTCAAAACTCAAAGAGCTGAATAGAGACACAAAAGAGAAGTAAAGAAAGTACATTCATTCTAAAAACATTAGTCAATTAATCTGAAACTAGTCAAAAGTACAGAAGCAATTAACAAAAGAGTTGGGACCTCTTGCAATTTAAAAGAAGCAATATCGGGGAAAGGTGCAGAATTACAAACATTAAATTAATCAAAAACAAAAAATAATAGGGGTCATATCAAAATTACAGATGAAGAATAAAAGATAACAGAAGTGACCAACAGCAAAAAAACAGGGATCAAACCCACATGCAATCCTAACACTTGCAGTCCCTGGTATCTCTTCATCCCTGAGCCCCATGTAGCCCTAAAGGTGTAACAAGGTTTCATTTCTCCTTCACAAGGAACTATATAGTGTTACTTAAAGCATTGGAGGTCAATGACTGGATTCTTGCCAGTCTTCCTGATCATCCCCCCAGAAAGGATTGCATGATCACAGCTGTATATCTATATGTTTCTACATGTATGTTTCCAGACTGAGGACAAGCTAAAATCAGAGGGACAGTGTCAGACCTTATGGAGAGCTGGGATAGCTCTAAAGCCTATCAAAACACTTGCAAACAGGATTGCTCCCAAAGCCTCTCCCAAGAGTGAATCAGGAAGGGTGAGATGGATATGGCCAACCCATATTCAATGTCATTCAATGCCTGCTGCACTTGCTAATGTGCGCTTTTGAATAGATATAGAGAGATACATGTTGTAGGAAGGGGCAGAGTATTGTATTATGCTGAGCTGTGGTTTGCAGTATTGGTAACGGTGTCTATTATGCACAGAGTGCTCTTTTGACCCAAGCAACCCTTTTAAGGGCTAGTACATTGTATTCCTTTGTAGATTTCAAGTGGCAGAAGCTTGCACTAAGAAATGCAAGGCTCTAGTATTTTTCTGTTTGGGCCCCTGCACAGTTGTGCTTTCATGATTTTTTTTTTACTTCCAATTCTTCTAGCTTATCATTTTGTCTTTGTGTTTTGCAAATTGCATGAAAAATTTATTTTAGTATTAATTTTACAATGTGAAAAACAAAATATGACTATTTTGCTGATCATTATTGTGGCTTAGAGACATAAACAAGGCAAAAAAGGGAAAGGCTAAATTGGACATGGAAAAATTGATTGTAATTACCTATACCACACTACTAGCACATAGACTTATTTTGCTTACCTGGAAGAATCTCAACCCACCTTTTATAAGTCAGTAGGTAAGTGAAGTTCTGTACTATTTGAAATTGGAAAAAATCTGTTTCTCTGACCAAAACTTTTTTTAAAATATGACAATATTTAATTAATAAAATTTTAGAACAAACATTTATATTGGGGGAAATTGACATGCTTTGTTCTTTGTTGTTTTTTTTTCCTAAAAATGTTCGGCTCTCCTCTCTTTCTCTTGGTTGGAGGTTGGAGGTGAATTCTGTTCTGTTAGGTTTTTGTCTTTTTTCAATCCTTTTTAACTTTCTGATTTTTTTTTCTTTTCATCTTTTTTTTCTATTTTGACTATTAGGTCATTTGTTGTATAAGTTCAACTAGATTATATGGAATTTTTTTTTGACCTTCACTGGCCTGACTAAAGACAGGCCTCAGTCCAAGTGGCCTAATCTCAATCTCAACAGGCAGGCTTCAGCTTGCACAAGTCCAAAATGAGAGGCTATCTTTTAAAGTTTAAACTATACACTCACCTAAAGGATTATTAGGAACACCATACTAATACGGTGTTTGACCCCCTTTTGCCTTCAGAACTGCCTTAATTCTACGTGGCATTGATTCAACAAGGTGCATTGATTCAACAAGGTGCTGAAAGCATTCTTTAGAAATGTTGGCCCATATTGATAGGATAGCATCTTGCAGTTGATGGAGATTTGTGGGATGCACATCCAGGGCACGAAGCTCCCGTTCCACCACATCCCAAAGATGCTCTATTGGGTTGAGATCTGGTGACTGTGGGGCCATTTTAGTACAGTGAACTCATTGTCACGTTCAAGAAACCAATTTGAAATGATTCAAGCTTTGTGACATGGTGCATTATCCTGCTGAAAGTGGCCATCAGAGGATGGGTACATGGTGGTCATGAAGGGATGGACACGGTCAGAAACAATGCTCAGGTAGCCCGTGGCATTTAAACGATGCCCATTTGGCACTAAGGGGCCTAAAGTGTGCCAAGAAAACATCCCCCACACCATTACACCACCACCACCAGCCTGCACAGTGGTAACAAGTCATGATGGATCCATGTTCTCATTCTGTTTACGCCAAATTCTGACTCTACCATTTGAATGTCTCAACAGAAATTGAGACTCATCAGACCAGGCAACATTTTTCCAGTCTTCAACTGTCCAATTTTGGTGAGTTTGTGCAAATTGTAGCCTCTTTTTCCTATTTGTAGTGGAGATGAGTGGTACCCGGTGGGGTCTTCTGCTGTTGTAGCCCATCCGCCTCAAGGTTGTGCGTGTTGTGGCTTCACAAATGCTTTGCTGCATACCTCGGTTATTTCAGTCAAAGTTGCTCTTCTATCAGCTTGAATCAGTCGGCCCATTCTCCTCTGACCTCTAGCATCAGCAAGGCATTTTCGCCCACAGGACTGCCGCATACTGGATGTTTTTCACTTCTCACACCATTCTTTGTAAACGCTAGAAATGGTTGTGCGTGAAAATCCCAGTAACTGAGCAGATTGTGAAATACTCAGACTGGCCCGTCTGGCACCAACAACCATGCCACGCTCAAAATTGCTTAAATCACCTTTCTTTCCCATTCTGACATTCAGTTTGGAGTTCAGGAGATTGTCTTGACCAGGACCACACCCCTAAATGCATTGAAGCAACTGCCATGTGATTGGTTGATTAGATAATTGCACTAATGAGAAATTGAACAGGTGTTCCTAATAATCCTTTAGATGAGTGTGTGTTAAATGTTCCAAATATGTATAGTACACAACATACATTTTATGGGTTAACCATAAATCCTATGACTTTTGAGCATGGGAAAGGTGCTATATAAATAAAATGTAAAATTACTACTATTATTATTATTATTATTATTATTATTATTATTATTATTATTACTTAAATGATAATGCTATTGAAGAATCTTTATACATGAAGCATTTATTTATGATAAACAAAAAAAGCACAAGATGGCAAACCATTAAAATAAACTAACAAAAAATAAAATAGGTGTGCCAAAAAAGGAAACTCAGAGCTAATAACTGCAGTGCAAAATCCAGAATCTGAAGCTGAAAAACATGCAAAAATTCTCAATAAATTAGAAAATCAAACACAAATCAAAATCAAATGTCCATGAGAAAGATCACTCCAAAAACTCGCAGTGATTCTCTGAGGAACTACTTACTCCCCACTACTACTCAGCCTGAAAATACAAAGGCTGAAGACAGCCCCTTGGCAGTGACATAATGGATGACACATCAGGGTAGTAAATAAATGCCTGCTTCCTGTCAGCTACATCTAAACTTTAATAAGTTACTAAGCTGGACCATAAGTTACCATGAAAGAATTCGCCAGAAAATAAAGGAGAGTAAAGTAAAGTAAAAGTGTTGGGGTGTGTTATGGTGTATAAAATCTGTACATTTTGGTTTCCATTATATTTTGTTCAAGACAAGACAACAGATGAAATTAACAAATTAAAGCAGGTTTTCTTCCCTTACACCTTACTTTTATAACACTTGTTCATAGCTTCGTGTTAATTTGGTTTTATAGCCCGGGAAAGGATGCTGAGGTGATACCTCAGGCTATTGATGGATGGACATCTGGAACAACAATTTGCTTTATGGCCTAGGACAGGAAGAATTACTGATGCCTCCGAGTACATCAAAGGTTTTGTTGTGTGGGAAAACAGACAGTGAATTAATTCATCAATCATTTGGACAGCCAGCCAATCAGGTGCATGTGTTGTGAAACCAAGGCTTGACATTTCATAATAAATATGCCTTGGTTTCGAAAGAAGAAGAGAGAAGCAAAGGGAGAAGAAAGAGAAGCAAAGGGAGAAGAAGAAAGAAGAAGAGGAACCGACGAAGACGGCCCTGGTCGTCAGAAAGGCATCATGAACATCGATTGCTAAATCAAACGCCTCCCTGGGACATTCATCCTTGTCATCTGTAACTTTTTCGTAAGCTTTTTCTAAAGACTATATATTCAGACTTTCCTATCACTACCTATTTTCTAGTATTCTTTGTTCTTGTGGTATTATTATTATTATTGTAATAAATACCATGCTGCTTTTAACTTTCAGTGCTTTGTCTTAATGTCTAGAGTGATTGAAGTAATAAGTTAGATTTCTTTGAGCACCTGGTGACAGCCGGATTTTTGCCATTATTTCTGTGCTGCGAGGTTTATATGGCTGAGAGTGAAGAGCGCTATACTCAACAGAAGGAACAAATATGAGAAAGAAGGTATTCTTGGCTGATGAATGGCCTATAGTCAAGAGTGCTGAGTCTTTGTATGTTTAAATGTATTCTTGTAGACCAAAAGTAATATTTAGGTCTGAGATATCACTAAAACATCGTATTGTTGTTCGTGCCGAAAATAAGTAAGTCTCTTGAAGTGCTGAATGACAGGCTGTTATTCCTATAGCACTTGTGTGGTTTAAAGTGCTAAGGGTTAATCAGCGTGTGTGTGTGTCATTCATGGAGCACTGTTGTGGTTAGGGTTTGTGTGTGTGTGTTTATCTATGTGTGTGTGTGTGTGTGTGTTCATCTTAAAGTGCAACAGTAGACCAACCCGATAACGAACTTGACGAGAACCCTTACCCTTGAGGAAACAGGTAAAAGGGCAAGTGGAGGGAAAATACCACGATAATACAGGGTGGGTGTCAAATTTTAATTATATAGGCTGTGGAAGACGTTTAGAAATTGATCAGCAAACAGAAAAACATTTTATTATAAATGGACTACTTATTGCACAAATGTATTGAAAAAATGATTATTTGGGAATTTACTATACAATGCATTTCTGTTCTCTACATATTATAATTTCTTATATGAAATAAAATATATTGTTTGGTCAATTTAGGCTCTATCCAGAGTGGGTAGTGGAGAGATGTCATGTGATTAAAGCCAATAAATGATCTGTGGGATCATTCATTACATAGCAAAATTGTTTTAATTCTGACTACATAGGTTTATAGTTTTATTTAGGCACAAATGTAAAAAGTACAGTAAAACTCTTACTTGCATATGCTAATCAAAATGCAACACATCACTACTCTCTGGCACCATGATTAGTGATTATTACCTACTTTACCTCAAAAAGTCTATCTTCCTTACATGTAAAATTTCAGAACATGTTCATATTTGCAAATTAATTGTGAAGGGTGTTAAAGAGGTTCATGTTAAACTTTCACCCAGTCCCTCGGAAGCCCAGCAAATCTGTAATGTAATGAGGTTTCACAATAAAAATGTGTAAGAGCCAATTCTAGAATGTTAATGCTAATGTTATCTGATTTGCTTTTGTCTCTTAGCTGTCCTCAATATCAACCCTGCAACTGTCTATGCACCTTCAATATTGGGGGGGTCGGTGGGGTATATCAGGCACATTGGACAGATAGTCGTAAAAAAGACCTTGGGGGGGGTGTGGTCTGTTATTGTGGATTCCAAGGATTATCACTGAGGAAGGATACTAGGGTACAGTTAAAAAAAGGCCACAAAAGGCAAGAAGGGGAGGAAAAAAGAAAAGTGAAAAGGTTTTAAACACATACTGGTAAACGGGACAAAAAAAAAAACGGCAAACGTAGACTCTCAACAGCCAAAGAAAGGATTGCCTCGCTGTGGTGTTATGGGTCCACAGCTCGTTGAGCAAAGGCCATTCATTTTAATAAATAATCACCGCACCGAGGCGGCTTCGTGAGGGGGGCGTTGTTGTAGCGAGCCGCGGGGCGGTCGTCGATGTGGGCGCTTCTCACCGTGTGCACAGGTGAGGAACTGCCCACATTTGTGATTGTCCCGTGGCTAATGCTACAGCTGTGATGGCCCCTCACGTTTTAAAAAGAAGAGCGAGTTGGTTTTATGGGGGGAAGAAAGAAACGTTCGGAGGTGTAAAAAAAAAAAAACGATCGGGGAGAAAAAGGAAAGGAAAGGAAAGGAAAGGAAAGGAGAGGACGGAGGTTATCGGGAGCAATAGAGGAAGCAGGTCGGTGAGAGAGCCGCGAAGAGCGAGCGGATGAGCGCTCGTGGGCAGCTGCGTTGAAGCTGGGTGTTAGGCCGACACCCAGACGTTTGTGTTGATGTCGCTCCCGCTGAGCGATCAGGTAGCGGGAGTGACCAGGGAAGGCGACTGGCCGCAGAGAGGCCATGGAAAAGGCAGCGGAAGTCAGGAGACTTGGTGCTGGAATCCCCAACGTGGGCGACCTGGCCGTTGGTTGGAAACCAAGTTCTCCGGGACTGGGATGAGTGCCATACCGGAGCCAGGGTTCGGGAGGTCTCCAGTCTCGTGCGTGTGTTTCAGGAGGGCAGCTGCAGAAAGCGTCTTGCCTGCTGCGATGCCCAAACGGGATTAGCAGGTGAGACGCTAACAAATGATGCACCAGATTTGTTGATTGGTTTTAAGACTGCTTCCTAAAAGAAGATTTTAACCTCTCGTTTTTAAAGGATTGTTTTTTTTCCAATGGTTTTAACCTCCACGTGTTCTTTTTATGGATTATTTATTTAATGAATATGAAGAACTGCACTATTTATTTGAACACTGTTTTTGTTTTGTTGACTGCTTTTAATAAAAGCACTATTGCACTTTTTGTATACCACCCCTTGCTCAATTGTTTATTTGCCTCCATTGACTAGCTCACTCGGCAACATTATCGACGGTGTTGGGTTCATGTGCTTCCAATATCAAAGGGAGTGTGGAGCCTGAACCCACATCGTCACACTCGCCTGCTTACAGAGGTGGCCACCTTGAAAACATTTCTGGCCGGCCCACTCTAAAGTATAAATGGATGGGAAAGTCCGGAGAAATTAAAGTGGGTGAAATAAGAGCGATCCTTGCTTGTCTGGGATAGTGTGTTTGGAGACTCTGGGGAAAAATTACAAAGAAAATGGACTAATATTATAAGTGTCTGGAAACTGCCTGGATTTTTGAGTTTGTCTGGGGCGAAGGGGTTTTTCTTTTAAGTTATTTACATACTGTATTTGTGGGGATTTGGGGGAGTGAGTGGCATTCACGAATTTGGTTGCTGTAGGAAGGGGTCCAAGGGCGTTTTGAGTTTGACCTGCTATTCCGACTTACAAAGACCACCTTTGGTGGTGACATATAGCGATATTGGCCAGGAAAGGTCAAAGCGTTATAGTTATATTCTAAATAAGCATATACTAATGTAAATTTTAAGTTTCACACAGTTACTTAGATTATGGTATTATCTTTTACCCCTGTAAAAACTGTAATAGAACTTTCTCAGCTATAGACACATTTATGTCATGTTTTGACTGATCACAGATTAAACTAATGACAATACAATGAATGAGGAAAAATGCTTTCCTTATATATGTTCATATTAAAATGTGTTTATTTACATCTGTGGTGAATATTAAACCAACAGCTGGCATAAATAAATGTGCATATTAACACAACGAATAAACCAAGTGCATCATTTTCACTTCACTTTCATGCTCATCATTTTTTTATATGGGTAATAAATTACATTCAAGTGAACCCCTGGTTTTAATAGAAGACAACCCCTGTTCTTATGTGTACATTTGTTGGAAGGGATGTTTGATCACTTGCTTAATTAATGATCGGTTTTACCTTAGGCAATGCTAGTAGTTAATCAATGTAGGTAGAGTGAGGGATTACCAGGAATGTGAAGAGATCTGTACAATTTTCACTGTTGTGGTCAGGATTTGGCCATAGACTTGTTTTCACAAATAACTCAGACATGCTTGTTACAATAAAAAAAAAAATACAATTTATTTCAAACATAAGGAGATAGATTAATACGGTGCAATTCTATGCAAATGGTAGCTCTGTGGCTAAGGATCTACACGGTATCTGGAAGGTTGTCAGTTCAAGTCCCATCACTGCCAGAAGCTATCCTATTCTATTAGACCCTTGAGCAAGGCCCTTAACCTGAAAATTGCGGCAGGCGTGCTGTACAATGGCTGACCCAGCACTCTGACCCCCAACGATCATGTGAAAAATCAGTTTCCCCTTGTGGTTTAATATAGTGTATCAAAAAAAAAATTATATATATCCATCCATTTTCTAACCCGCTGAATCCTAACACAGGGTCACGGGGGTCTGCTGGAGCCAATCCCAGCCAACACAGGGCACAAGGCAGGAACCAATCCTGGGCATGGTGCCAACCCACTGCAGGACACACACAAACACACCCACACACCAAGCACACACTAGGGCCAATTTAGAATCACCAATCCACCTAACCTGCATGTCTTTGGATTGTGGGAGGAAACCCACACAGACACGGGGAGAACAAGCAAATTCCATGCAGGGAGGACCTGGGAAGTGAAAAATTATATATATATATATATATATATATATATATATATATATATATATATATATATATATATATACAGTGGTGTGAAAAACTATTTGCCCCCTTCCTGATTTCTTATTCTTTTGCATGTTTGTCACACAAAATATTTCTGATCATCAAACACATTTAACCATTAGTCAAATATAACACAAGTAAACACAAAATGCAGTTTTTAAATGATGGTTTTTATTATTTAGGGAGAAAAAAATATCCAAACCTACATGGCCCTGTGTGAAAAAGTAATTGCCCCCTTGTTAAAAAATAACCTGTGTTGTATCACACCTGACTTCAATTTCCGTAGCCATCCCCAGGCCTGATTACTGCCACACCTGCTTCAATCAAGAAATCACTTAAATAGGAGCTGCCTGACACAGAGAAGTAGACCAAAAGCACCTCAAAAGCTAGACATCAGGCCAAGATCCAAAGAAATTCAGGAACAAATGAGAACAGAAGTAATTGAGATCTATCAGTTTGGTAAAGGTTATAAAGCCATTTCTAAAGCTTTGGGACTCCAGCGAACCACAGTGAGAGCCATTATCCACAAATGGCATTAACATGGAACAGTGGTGAACCTTCCCAGGAGTGGCTGGCCGACCAAAATTACCCCAAGAGCGCAGAGACGACTCATCTGAGAAGTCACAAAAGACCCTAGGACAACGTCTAAAGAACTGCAGGCCTCACTTGCCTCAATTAAGGTCAGTGTTCACGACTCCACCATAAGAAAGAGACTGGGCAAAAATGGCCTGCATGGCAGATTTCCAAGACGCAAACCACTGTTAAGCAAAAAGAACATTAGGGCTCGTCTCAATTTTGCTAAGAAACATCTCAAGGATTGCCAAGACTTTTGGAAAAATACCTTGTGGACTGATGAGACAAAAGTTGAACTTTTTGGAAGGCAAATGTCCCGTTACATCTGGCGTAAAAGGAACACAGCATTTCAGAAAAAGAACATCATACCAACAGTAAAATATGGTGGTGGTAGTGTGATGGTCTGGGGTTGTTATGCTGCTTCAGGACCTGGAAGGATTGCTGTGATAGATGGAACCATGAATTCTACAGTCTACCAAAAAATCCTGAAGGAGAATGTCCGGCCATCTGTTCGTCAACTCAAGCTGAAGCGATCTTGGGTGCTGCAACAGGACAATGACCCAAAACACACCAGCAACCTCTGAATGGCTGAAGAAAAACCAAATGAAGACTTTGGAGTGGCCTAGTCAAAGTCCTGACCTGAATCCAATTGAGATGCTATGGCATGACCTTAAAAAGGCGGTTAATGCTAGAAAACCCTCAAATAAAGCTGAATTACAACAATTCTGCAAAGATGAGTGGGCCACAATTCCTCCAGAGCGCTGTAAAAGACTCATTGCAAGTTATCACAAACGCTTGATTGCAGTTATTGCTGCTAAGGGTGGCCCAACCAGTTATTAGTTTCAGGGGGCAATTACTTTTTCACACAGGGCCATGTAGGTTTGGATTTTTTTTTCTCCCAAAATAATAAAAACCATCATTTAAAAACTGCATTTTGTGTTTACTTGTGTTATATTTGACTAATGGTTAAATGTGTTTGATGATCAGAAACATTTTGTGTGACAAACATGCAAAAGAATAAGAAATCAGGAAGGGGGCAAATAGTTTTTCACACCACTGTATATATATATATATATTGTCACAAAAGCCACAATGAGACATAGTAAGGTTTGGGGCAGCCACCAGTATAATTTGGTTTCCTGGCTGCAAATCGTCTTTTTAAGTAATAGCTCTACTGTTCACAAAACCGAGTCCAGTACAGAACTGAGGTAATAGGGAAAAGGTGGAGGTTTTAAAAGGGTAAGACAGGAAGTGAAGTCAAAGGGGTCAGGCTCATGTAGATCTTCTGTCATTGGTGTGAGCCCGGACGTCAAATCACAGGGGCTGGAGCTGGTAAGGTCTCCTTCCAATGGCTCGGTCCCAGAAGTGACATCAAGAGGACCAGGTGGAATCTCCTGTGAATGGTGTGCAGGCAAGGGAGAAAAAGAGTCAGTGCAGTCTGCCACATCCCGGTATGTCTCAGAACTGCCCTTACTCAAGCCCGTTAGCTTCCTCCCATGCGCACATGTGTGACAATATATACTGTATATATACTAGCAAAATACCTGCGCTTCGCAGCGGAGAAGTAGTTTGTTAAAGAAGTAATGAAAAAGAAAAGGAAACATTTTAAAAATAACGTAACATGATTGTCAATGTAATTGTTTTGTCACTGTTCTGAGTATTGCTGTCATATATACTGTATATATATATATATATATATATATATATATATATATATATATATACACACACACAAACACACACATATAAACATATATATACATATACATATATCTACATACTGTATATACATATACACATATATATTGTGGCAGGTGGCTGGGTGTGGTCACCAATCAGCCACCTACTTAAGGAGCCGCCGCCCTGCAATCAAGGCTGGAGTCGGGTGAGGAGGAGGACAAGGTCAAGGCAGAGGAGGCGAAAAGAGGCCTGAGTATTTGTGTGAAGAGGACTGTGTTTGTGGACTTTGGGGAGCTGGGGGTTTGGTGGCGGTGCACTTGACTTTTGTATAGCATTGTGTAAATAAACGTGGGTGATGATGTCCGTCTGTGTGTGTCCGGGCCGCTATACTTCACAATATATATATATATATACACATACATATATACATATACTGCGGTGGGTTGGCACCCTGCCCAGGATTGGTTCCTGCCTTGTGCCCTGTGTTGGCTGGGATTGGCTCCAGCAGACCCCCATGACCCTCTGTTTGGATTCAGCGGGTTAGAAAATGGATGGATATATATAATTTTTTTTTTGATACACTATATTAAACCAATGGATGGATGGATTTATACATATATATATACATATCTGCATATATGCACATATACATACAGTATACACACATACATATACATACACATACATATATATATATATACACACATACATACATACTCACACATATATATATATATATACACACACCTACATATATATATATATACAGTATATACATACACACTTATATAAACATATATATACATATACACATATACATATACATATATACATTGTGAAATGATGAGTCTCAACACACTAAAAGAAGGTTTGGGGCAGCCACTCGTATATTGTTCCTAGCTGCAAAAGGATCTTTTTAGAGCACAATTGATGATGCTGGTCTGAGTTCCCAAGATGAACTGACTCGGTTTGGCAATATGGAGGATTTATAGTCCGTAACCCGGAAGTGACTTCAGTCTGGGAGCCGGAACTGGAAGTGACATCAGTCTGGGAGCCGGAACCGGAAGTGACATCAGTCTGGGAGCCGGAACTGGAAATGATGTTGAGTCAGGCAGGTTTTACAGTATTTGATCTGCAGAATTAACAGAAACAGGTTTAGAGTACCCCGCCACCCCCTGGCCCGGTGAGTAATCACCTCCACTTGGTCCATTCAGCTCACTCCTAGTCGCACGTGTGTGACAACATATACATACTTATCTACATATATGCATATATCTATACTAATAAAAGGCAAAGCCCTCACTGACTCACTCACTGACTCATCACTAATTCTCCAAGTTCCCGTGTAGGTAGAAGGCTGAAATTTGGCAGGCTCATTCCTTACAGCTTCCTTACAAAAGTTGGGCAGGTTTCATTTCGAAATTCTACGCGTAATGGTCATAACTGGAAGCTATTTTTCTCCATTTACTATAATGGAGTTGAGCTCAAAAGCCATGGGGGGGCGGAGTTTTGTGTGACATCATCACGCCTCCCACGTAATCACAACAACAGCAACAACAACAACATTTATTTATATAGCACATTTTCATACAAAAAAATGTAGCTCAAAGTGCTTTACATAATGAAGAATAGAAAAATAAGAGACACAGTAAGAAAATAAAATAAGTCAACATTAATTAACATAGAATAAGAGTAAGGTCCAATGGCCAGGGGGGACAGAAAAAACAAAAAAAAAAACTCCAGATGGCCGGAGAAAAAAAAAAAAAAATCTGCAGGGATTCCAGGCCATGAGACCGCCCAGTCCCCTCTGGGCATTCTACCTAACATAAATGAAACAGTCCTCTTTGTATTTATGGTTTTCACGGAAGGATTTGATGATGATGATGATGATGATCAAGTGGACTTCAGGCTTTTAGTCCATCAATGCTGGGGCATCATGGTGCTTTGAGTAGGTTGGTGGTGGCGCAGGCCGCCACCACAGAGAAACCGGAAAAAGAAACAGAAGAGAGAGTAGGGGTCAGTACGGATTTTAGAGCCACCATGAATAGTTATTATGATGAATTGAACATACAGAGTATCAGGATTAAATTAAAGTGAAGTTATGAGAAGGCCATGTTAAAGTAATGTGTTTTCAGCAGTGTTTTAAAGTGCTCCACTGTATTAGCCTGGCGAATTCCTATCGGCAGGCTATTCCAGATTTTAGGTGCATAGCAGCAGAAGGCCGCCTCACCACTTCTTTTAAGTTTAGCTTTTGGAATTCTAAGGAGACACTCATTTGATGATCTAAGATTACAATAGGTGTCAGACATTCCGATATATAAGATGGAGCGAGATTATTTAAGGCTTTGTAAACTATAAGCAGAATTTTAAAGTCAATTCTGAAAGACACAGGTAACCAGTGTAGCGACATCAAAACAGGAGAAATGTGTTTGGATTTTCTTTTCTAGTTAGGATTCTAGCAGCTGCATTCTGCACTCGTTGCAAGTGATTTATGTCTTTTTTGGGTAGTCCTGAGAGGAGTGCGTTACAGTAATCTAATCGACTAAAAACAAAAGCGTGAATTAATTTCTCAGCATCTTTCAATGATATAAGAGGTCTAACTTTTGCTATATTTCTTAAGTGAAAAAATGCTGTCCTAGTGGTCTGATGAATATGTGATTTAAAATTCAGGTTACAGTCAACGGTTACCCCTAAGTTTTTTACTTCCGTCTTAACTTCTAATCCTAATGCGTCAAGTTTATTTCTGATAACCTCACTGAATCCGTTTTGCCAATCAATACAATTTCAGTTTCTCTTTATTTAACTTGAGAAAATTACTATTCATCCATTCAGAAATACCAGTAAGACATTGTGTTATTGATTCGAGAGAGTCGGTGTCATCAGGTGCTACTGATAAGTACAGCTGTGTGTCATCAGCATAGCTGTGGTAGCTCACGTTGTAACTTGAGATAATCTGACCTAACGGGAGCATATAGATTGAGAAAGAAGCGGACCTAGGATAGAGCCTTGTGGAACACCATATAGAATTGCGTCTTTGAGTTGTGATTACCACAACTAACAAAGAATTTTCTTCCTGCCAGGTAGGATTCAAACCAGTTTAAGACATTTCCAGAGAGGCCCACCCATTGACTAAGGCAATTTCTAAGAATATTGTGATCAATGGTATCAAATGCGGCACTCAGATCGAGGAGGATGAGAACAGATAAATGGCCTCTGTCTGCATTTAATCGCAAGTCATTTACTACTTTAACGAGTGCAGTTTCTGTACTGTGATTAGTTCTAAAACCTGACTGAAATTTATCTAGAATAGCATGTTTACTTAAGTGGTCATTTAACTGCATAATGACTGCCTTCTCTAGAATTTTACTTAAGAAGGGCAGGTTAGAGATGGGTCTAAAATTTTCAGAAGCAGAGGGGTCAAGATTATTTTTCTTGAGTAGAGGTTTAACTACAGCAGTCTTAAGACAGTCTGGGAAAACCCCCGTATCTAATGACGAGTTTACTATGTCAAGCACATTATCAATAAGCGCGTCTGATACTTCCTTGAAAAACCTTGTTGGTATTGGGTCAAGGACGCAAGTGGAGGGTTTCATTTGAGAGATTATTCTATGTAAATCACGTGAACTTACTGTCAACGCAGTGCGTAGAAAACCAGGAAGAACCAGGAAGAGCTCCAAAAAGCACTGAAGAAAACATGCATTATACAATTGAGAAGGCAGCGAAACAATAAGAAGTGAGTGAATGACATATACAACCATATTCATGAGTGCTGCTACTTCGGAAACAAAGCACGGTGTAACCTAAAGTTTAAATTAAGTTCATAGACAGGCTGCCGCTGGCGTTTGTCATGCCCATGGGTAATGCGGGATACAAGTTTAATGAGAGGACGCAGGATATAAACGAGAGTTTTGATAACTTTGTAACTAGTTAAAATTGCACGTGAAGGGCTGTGCTTATGCAAATTCCGAGAGACTGTGTTTGTGGGGGATTGACAGTTAAGGCGGGTGGGGGAGTCACGTCATCATCTCCCCTCCCATTCACCTCATTTCGCTCTGAGCTGAGTTCCGCAGCTAATGCACGCAGTGTTACGGAAGCGACTTTGTGATGCTGCCACCAAATACTCACAGAAAAATCCACAAGTTAATACACACGCTGTCTCTAGAGTTTCTCCACACTGAATCCTCCAGGCACTACTTACAAAAGGTTACATTGACAATCATGTTATGTTATTTTTAAAATGTTTCCTTTTCTTAGCACAAGCACAGCTGAGAAGCTTCGATGCATGTGCTCCATAATGCGTTAAAAAATCACGCTTTTAATCACACTTTGCATTCCTAGCAAAGGGGAACTTCTCTCAATGCATGATTTCCTGGTACACCGATTAAATTGATCAGCGCTTCCCGATTTATTTTAACCTCGAAACCCCTTGGTTTGAGAAGAAGTATGAAAAAATATGAGGTTAACCCAGAAAAACAGATCACCAATTGAAGCTTTATGAATAATCGATTCGCCATCAATAATTGTTTAGGTAAAGCCATACTAAATGTAATCCTCCTTCCATTTCATAATTTTTCCGCCACTAGCCATGATTAAATGAATGGTAAAAAAGTAACAGCGAAGCGAGGATGACTTATTCAGGCAAGCAGGGGACAGCTCAATAGCTCGAATTTGGATATAAGTAGGTTCTATTTAGTCACCAGAAATATCTTTGTTAGGAATGGAAGTTGAATTTTGTCTTTAAATTTCTATGGTAAAGAAAAAGTTATGCAATGATGACTACATTTAACTATATAAAGTCAAAACTTGAATATATAAAGTCAGCGTCGGTATATATAAAGTCAAAACTTGAATATATAAAGTCAGCGCTGGAATATATAAAGTCAAAACTTGAATATATAAAGTCAGCGTTGGAATATATAAAGTCAAATCTTGAATATATAAAGTCAGCGTCGGAATATATAAAGTAAGCGCTGCAATATATAAAGTCAAAACTTCAATATAAAAAGTCAGTGTCGGAATATATAAAGTAAGCGCTGGAATATCCATCCATTTCTCAACCCGTTGAATCCGACCACAGGGTCACAGGGGTCTGCTGGAGCTAATCCCAGCCAACACTGGGCGCAAGGCAGGAACCAATCCTGGGCAGGGCACATGCATCATTTTCAAAACATTAACTGAACAGTGTTTTTTTAATTTATTTTTTTGAATACATTTTTGTTCACTTCAGTTCAGTTCAGAGTCGTTTCAATCAATAGATTTTGACTTTGACTTTATATATTCAGGAATGAGTTTAAATACTCCGATGTTGACTTTATATAATCAGGAATGACTTTATAAATTCTGACGCTGACTTTATATATTCAGGCTTTGACTTTATATATTCCAGCGATGACTTTATATATTCTAACGCTGACTTTATATATTCAAGTTTTCACTTTATATATTCTGATGCCGACTTTATATATTCACAAAATCAATTTATTTGCCTGTTTGGCACTCCATAGTATATGTGTGTGTGTATATATGTACACATGTATATATATATATGCCAGCAACTCTCATCACCATGACAAAACAATTACATTGTCAATCATGTTACGTTATTATTAAAATGTTTCCTTTTCTTTTTACTTCTCCGCTGCCAAGCGTGGGTATTTTGCTATATATATATATATATATATAGATAGATAGATAGATAGATAGATAGATAGATAGATAGATAGATAGATAGATAGATAGATATGAGAACAACACTCATATCAATGACAAAACAATTACATTAACAATCATGTTACGTGATTTTTTTAATTTTTCCTTTTCTTTGTCATAACTTCTTTAACACACTACTTCTCCATTGCGAAGCGTGGGTATTCTGCTAGTATATATATATATATATATATATATATATATATATATATATATATATATATATATATATATATATATATATATATATATATATATATACACATACATCCACATACCTGTATATACATATCTACATATATACACACATACATATATGTGTGTGTGTATATATATATATATATGTGTGTGTGTATATATATATTTAAATAGTTTTACTGTCAAATAATGCAAAGAGTACACGTCACGTGTTTCACCCTAATTCTGGGCTCATAAGGCGTACACACTCATTGCACTCCCTCTCGGGAATCGAACCTCGGATGTCAGCTCTAGAGGCAAAGCCTCTTGCGTTGCGCCACTGCATGTGGTTTGTTTATTTGATGGTATGTAGATCGGGGAAATTAAATTCAAGGCATTCGTAGTCTGAATCACAATCTGACTGTATGGGTGGTTACCTACCAGGTAACGCTTGTGGTTGATAAGCAAGTCGGCTAACTTCCGCCACGGTGCCCTCTTTCAGTTGCGAGAAGCAGATCATAGAATGGTTGAAATAGTTTTACTGTCAAATAATGCCAAGAGTATGTGACACGTGTTTCGCCCTAATTCTGGGCTCATTAGGCATACACACTCACTGCACCCCCTCTTGGGAATCGAACCTCGGATGTCAGCGCTATCAAAATACCTGAGCTTCGCAGCGGAGAAGTAGTGTGTTAAAGAAGTTATGAAAAAGAAAAGGTAACATTTTAAAAATAACGTAACATGATTGTCAATGTAGTTTTGTGACTGTTATGAGTGCTGCTGTCATCAAGAATTTGATTATCATTATTTCTTTCAATCAGGTTCTTATTTGGAGGATGTGTTGTGTTCAAGTTACATCCCGTGTTTGTCAACCATTGTAAAGATAGCAGGTTTCATTCATCGATTCCTCACTTACTGCATCAATAAACAGCTCGTCTTCCTCTTTATTTGAGACATCACACACTGCATGCACAGGTTTTTGTTACACTGTCTTCCTTTAGCTGGTCATTGACTTTTTCCACCGTGTGCTTTGTTTACGCAGTAGCTGCACTTAAGAATATGCTTGTATGCGTCACTCGCTTCATATTCTTTTGCTGCTTTCTCAATTGTGTAATGCGTTTTTCTTCAGCGCTGTTTGGAGCTGTTGCTTTTTGACTGCATACTGCGTTCATAGTCAGTTCACTGTAGATGTTCGGAGTACATGCATCGAAGGTTCTCAGCTGTGCTTGTGCTATCTCGTCCAATGTCTACGGCTTTATTTAATGTTAGCTAAGACCCGGCACTTAAAAGTTTCTCTCGCAGTTTCGCTGAGTTTGTGCCATACACCACCCTGACCATCTCATCTTCGTCTGCATAATAATATTTACCGGCAGAGTGTTTCTGTTGGATTGCCGCTGACCGACGGCCTTATATGGGCAGGCACTCAATTATGTGGGAGGTGTGATGATGAAGGACGCAACTCCACCTCACACGGCGACCGAGCTGCAGGCTATGGCCGGTATATATGTACATAAGTAGGTTCCAGTTATGACCATTGCGCGTAGAATTTCAAAATGAAACCTGCCTAGCTTTTGTAAGTAAGCTGTAAGGAATGAGCCTGCCAAATTTCAGCCATCAACCTACACGGGAAGTTGGAGAATTAGTGATGAGTCAGTGAGTGAGTGAGGGAGTCAGTCAATCAGTCAGTCAGTCAGTTAGGTCTTTGCCTTTTATTAGTATATATATATATATATACTAGCAAAATACCCGCGCTTTGCAGCGGAGAAGTAGTGTGTTAAAGAAGCAATGAAAAAGAAAAGGAAACATTTTGAAAATAACGTAACCTGATTGTCAATGTAATTGTTTTGTCACTGTTGTGAGTGATGAGTGTTGCTGTCATATATATATATATATATATATATATATATATATATATATATATATATATATAAATATATATATATATATTTACACACACACAAACATACAAACATATATATATACATATCTATACATATACACATATATATACACACACATATATACATACATATATATATATCTACATATATATACATACATATACATACACACATACATACATACACACACATATATACACACACAGCTATTTCGTATCAGTGCAATACGCTGTTTGTTAAAACAGATGACACCCGCTCTTACGTGCAAGTCTGCGTGGATATTATGAATTATCGTATTTGTTCAAGTTCTATTTAAATTTTAAATAGAAGGAATTTTTATTTAGTCGACAGAAATATCTTTGGTAGGAATGGTAAAAATAGACAGGAATATTATTCCTGAATAAATCAACTCAAACCTTAAACAACTTATAATATTTTGCTCTCCCTAAAAATATATCCTGTCTAAATTATACAAGTTAGAAATAAAGTAAACATTAAAAGAACAAACATTCAAATTTCTTTACTCTTATGTAATTTTATATTTTATAAAAAATAAACTCAGATTTTAAATATCCCAAAAGATTTTGCTATCCATAAAAATATATCCTGTCAAAATTATACAAATTCAAATATGAACATGCTGCATAACAAAACCTGGAAATATAAATAAAATGTGTTCCTTTCAGCAATAACAAATCAAATCATTCAGTTGTCTTTGCTCATATGTCATTTTAGAGCTGGACGCCTGGCATCTTTTTTTGGCAACAACTTCGTTTCTGTTTGGTGTGAGGTTCTGTGTTGTGGAGATTCTCAGGATGGATTGCAGGTGCTCATCAGTGAGGCGACTCCTGTGTGCTGTTTTGTTAGTCTTTATCACTGAGAAGAGCTTCTCACACAGATATGTGCTACCAAACATGCACAAGGTTCGAGCCGCATGTAGACGGACTTTTTTTGTTCTTCGAAGTCACCAAAGCGCCGTGCAAACTCAGTGCGCTCAGTTTATCAGCAAATGCATGATTTGGGAACACCGTAGTGACGACTTGGTTTAACATTACTTGGTAACAGGAAAGTGGGGCAAGTGGTTGTGTCTCCCATAAAAGCAGCCTCAATTGAAATCACTTTGTGATTGTGCACGGTAAAAACGTCCGCTGAAGTGTCAGATTCTTATTTAATTCTTCTGCTTTCTGTATCTTCTGCATTGCATTCAGGTCTTTCAGGTTACCCTGATGTTTTGTTTTATAGTGCCGTCTTAGATTAAAAAAATAAGTCAGAAACATAAAAGGTAATTTGACCAGCTTACTCTTTAAACTCTGAGTAACATTAGCCAAAATTATTTTGTACATTAGGCTAAAACAGTGTGATCATTGAACATTTTGTAATTAGATGTATTTAGAATTACTAACGGTCACGGAAGTCCAATGATCCCCAGTAAGAGCCACAAAGTCCGCTTTCTGTAATGCATCTAATTTTGCTTGCTTTTCAGTGTGCATAAAACCATGCTTTTATCAAGGCTTTCGGGTAGTCGAAATGATCAGTCGTAGGACGCGCTTTATTCCGACTCTAACATTTTTGTAGCTGTGATGTGTGCATCAGTGTAATGGATGTACCAGGAAATCATGCATTGACAAAAGTTCCCGTTTGCTTGGAATTGAAAGTGTGATTAAATGCGTTATTTTTTAACGCGTTATGGAGTACATGCATCAAGCTTCTCAACTGTGCTTGTGCTAAGAAAGGGAAAATTTTAAAAATAACGTAACATGATTCTCGTTAACCTAATATTTTTTCATACGTCCCAAACCAAGGAGATGGGAAGGTAAAATGAATCGGTAGCGCGTACATAGTCAGTACATCCCCTCTCGGGAATCGAACCTCAAATGCTGGCGTTAGAGGCGAAGACTCTACAATTGCGCCACCGCTTGTCTTTGCTAAAGTATGTATTGTAGATCGGGCTATAGATATACATTTATATATATACCCGTGTATCGCAGTGGAGAAGTAGAAGTTATGAAAAGAAAAGGGAACATTTTAAAAATAACGTAACATGATTGTCAATATACAGTAATTGTTTTGTGAGTGTTATTGAATGTTGCTGTCATCAAGGATTTGATTATCATTATTTCTTTCAATCAGGCTCGTATTTGTAGGATGTGTTCAAGTTACATTCCGTGTTTGTCAATCGTTGTAAAGATAAGAGGTTTCATTCATCGATTAGTTCCTTACTGCATCAATAAACAGCTCGTCTTCCTTTTTATCTGTGATGTGACAAACTGCATGCACGGGTTTTTTTTTTTTACGCTGTCTTCCTTTAGCGGACATTCACTTTTTCCACCGTGTGCTTTGTTTCCACAGTAGCTGCATTTATGAATATGCTTATCAGACGCTTCATATTTTTGCTGCCTTTTCAATTGTGTAATTCGGTTTTGTTCAGCTCTTTGGAACTGTTGCTTTTATCTGTGCACTGCATCAGTTCACGTGACCCACTCGGTGTACTTGCATCGAAGGTTCCCAGCTGTGCTGGTGCCATCTCGTGCTATGTCCATAGCTTTATTTAATGTTACCTTAGTCCTGGCACTTAAAACTTTCTCTGGCAGTTTCGCTGAGTTTGTGTCAAACACCACCCTGACCATCTCATCTTCCTCTCCATAAGCACAGTCCTTCACCCGTGAATATTTACCCGTGGCAGTTTGCTATTGGATTGCCGCTGACGGATGGCCTTATATGGGCAGGCACTAAATTACAAACGCCAGCGGCAGCCTGTCTATGAACTTAATTTAAAGTGTAGGTTTACATCGTGCTTTGTTTCCGAAGTAGCAGAACTCGCTTCTTATTGTTTCGCTGCCTTCTCAATTATATAATGCATGTTTTCTTGAGCGCTTTTTGAGGTCTTCCTGGTTTTCTATGTACTGCGTGATTACGGGAGGCGTGATGATGTCACACAAACTCCGCCCACGGCGTTGAAGCTCATCTCCATTACAGTAAATGGAGAAAAACTGCTTCCAGTTATGACCATTACGCGTAGAATTTCGATATAAAACCTGCCCAACTTTTGTAAGGAAGCTGTAAGGAATCAACCTGCCAAATTTCAGCCTTCCACCCACACGGGAAGTTGGAGAATTAGTGATGAGTCAGTGAGTGAGTGAGTGAGTGAGTGAGTGAGTGAGTGAGTCAGTGAGTGAGTGAGGGCTTTGCCTTTTATTAGTATAGATATATATATATATATATATATATATATATATATATATATATATATATATATATATATATATATATATATATATATATATATATATAAATATATAACATAGCATAGATATACAGAGGAGGGCAAAAGTAGGTTTACTGTTGCTCATATGGAAAAAGACCATGCAGATCATGAGCATTACACTCAAGCATATCTCTTTATTATATAAAAAAATCTTGGGACAAGATTTTTTTCTGGCAATGAGATGTGGTCTTTTGAAGAGAGACAGAGAGACACTTTTGAAGACAGATCTTTTGAAGAGGGACATAGAGACACTTTCACATCCCACAACATTTGTAAGCAAGTGCTGTGATACACATGCAGAGCAGGTTAGAGATAATGGAAGTAGGAAAATTTGAAAGTCTCAAAAAATGAGTAAAAAGATCACATTAGCACAAATAAATAGAAAATATTACTTGGTAAAATAAAAGAAAAGCGAAAAGAGATCTTATAGTGTTTGAGGACAAAAAGACAGGTGCTGTACAGTCTTTTAAATGTTCGAAGCTCCACCCAAAATGCTGATCAAATGGAACGGATTCAGCAGCAAGCTAGCAGTAAGCATGTGGCTGATTGAGCAAAGAGGGGATAAAAAAATAATTGTTACTTGTTTCCCAATGTATTACCGTTTAAGAGGTGTTTCTGAGAAGCGACCGCATCACCTTGGTGTGCATCCAGCTACACTCTTTAAAACGGCATGTGGCACAGGGCTTGGGCTTGGGCTTGGGCTTGGGCTTGGGCTTGGGTGGGGGGGAGGTGATTGGTATGTGAGTGAATTTTAATGGCACTTAGCGTTCCTGGAGGGAGTAAATGGATAGACGAGCAAAGTGCAGATCATGCTGCAAAATAGCAGCAGAATAGCCAACAGCTGATCCAGCAAAGAAGAGTTAAAAAAAATGTATTTGTATACCATTGTATAACCATTTAAGCATGGTTTCAGAGGAGTGGACGAGTCTGCTTGGGGTGCGTTCAGCCCTCCTCTTCCCAATGATGCAATCCGGGGGTGGGCGACGGTGCTGGGCATGGGGGTTGGCAAGCGAAGCCCCCTAGTTTTAATAATAATAAGAAGAAGATAAGAAGATACATAAAACAAATAAATAATACAATAATCAATTAATAATTAATACTACAAGAGTAAACTGTCTTTTATGAACTTACAACTTTAAAATCACCTTTGTCCACCTATGTATGGATAGATAGATAGATAGATAGATAGATAGATAGATAGATAGATAGATAGATAGATAGATAGATAGATAGATAGATAGATAGATAGATAGATAGATAGATAGATAGATACTTTATTAATCCCAAGGGGAAATTCACATACTCCAACAGCAGCATACTGATAAAGAACAATATTAAATTAAAGAGTGATAACAATGAAGGTTTAACAGACAGACAATAATTTTGTATAATATTAATGTTTACCCCCCTCATGGTGGAATTAAAGAGTAGCATAGTGTGGGGGAGGAACAATCTCCTCAGTCTGTCAGTGGAGCAGGAAAGTGACAGCAGTCTGTCGCTGAAGCTGCTCCTCTGTCTATAGATGATCCTGTTCAGAGGATGCAGTGGATTTTCCATTATTGACAGGAGCCTGCTCAGTGCCCGTCACTCTGCCACGGATGTCAAATTGTCCAGCTTCATGTTTACAATAGAGCCTGCCTTCCTCACTAGTTTGTCCAGGCATGAGGCATCCCTCTTTGTTATGCTGCCTCCCCAGTACACCTCTGCGTAGAAGAGGGCGCTTGCCACAACTGTCTGATAGAACATCTACAGCATATTATTGCAGATGTTGAAAGACACCAGCCTTCTAAGGAAGTATAGCTGGTTCTGTCCTTTCTAACACAGAGCATTAGTATTGTCAGTCCAGTCCAATTTATTATCCAGCTGCATTCTCAGGTATTTATAGGTCTGCACCATATGCACACAGTCACCTCTGATGATCACAGGGTCCATGAGGGGCCTGGGCCTCCTAAAATCCACCACCAGCTCCTTGGTTTTGCTTGTGTTCAGTTGTAGGTGGTTTGAGTCGCACCATTTAACAAAGTCCTTAATTAGTTTCCTATACTCCTCCTCCTGCCCACTCCTGATGCAGCCCATGATAGCAGTGTCATCTGCAAACTTTTGCACGTGGCAGGACTCTGAGTTGTATTGGAAGTCCGATATATATAGGCTGAACAGGACCGGAGAAATTACAGTTCCCTGTGGCGTTCCTGTGTTGCTGAGCACAATGTCAGACCTGCAGTTCCCGAGACGCACATACTGAGGTCTGTCTTTAAGATAGTCCATGATTCATGCCACCAGGTATGAATCTACTCCCATCTCTGTCTGCTTGTCCCTAAGGAGCAGAGCTTGGATGGTGTTGAAGGTGCTAGAGAAGTCCAGAATATGTATATATATATATTTATTTATATATATATATATATATATATATATATATATATATATATATATATATATATATATATATATATATATATATATATATATATATATATTGTCACAGATGTACGGGGACACTGCCCATCCGGGACGCCTGGACAGTCCCCAACTAGGACAATACTTCTCCTCGGCCCGGGTCTGTTTGGGAGCCACAAAGACGGAGCTGGGATGCCCGTAAGAGAACGTGTCCACCGCCCGGGGGCGCCCGGACAGTTGGAGAATCCTGGATGGCAGCACTTCTGCCACACCAGGAAGTACTGCCGGAAGTAATTCCAAGAAGGCCCGGAGTGCTTCCAGGTGCTTTCCTGACACTTCCGCCACACCAGGAAGTGACGTCAAGGGGAGCACCTGGGGCTCATCCGGGCCATGATAAAAGGGGCCGCCTCCTTCCAGACATTGATCCAGAGTTGGGAGGAAGGAGACAAAGCTTGTGAGGAGGAGGAAGGAGGTCGAGAGAGGGAGAGAAAAAGAAAAAGAAAGAAGAAGAAGAAAGGAAAGAGAGTTGGTGAGAGAAGGCATTGTGGTGCATTGAAAAAATAAAATAAAGGAGTGTGCTTTGGACATCCTGGTGTCAGTCTGTTTGTGTTTGGGGGTGCGTTCTCCACATATATATATATATATATATATATATATATATATATATATATATATATATATATATATATATATATATATATATATATATATATATATACTAAGAGGCTTTGCCCCTGCTCGCTTCGCTAACCTACACGTAACCTACACATGTAGTTCATCTTTTGCTTACAGCTGAATACTTATATCTTGTTATACAATACAATAATCATTTTTGGATAAACGCTATGAGATAAAATAAAGCTATGGGAGTTCCATCTTAATGTTCATTTTATCATTGCGTATCCCCTTAATGAAAACTAGTGGGAACAAATATCAAAAGTCAAAAAGAAAAAATATTAAGAAGAAATTGTTAAAAGACCAACAAAACTTTCAAAATGTAGAGAGAAGTACAAATGTGGAAAAAATCAATCAACATGCCATCTTGACTGAGGCATGTTGGACTATTAAATAGATCACTGGTAGCAGCTGTCACACACATGCGATTAGGAGGAAGTGACAAAGTGGAGGTAATTATCTCCCAGGCCATTTAGCCGAGTGCGCTAAATCTACTTCTGTTGTCTCTGCAGGCCAAATACGGGAAAACCTACCTGATTTAACAACAACAATGCCACTTCCGGCACCAAGAATGACGTCACTTCCGGCTCCGGTGTCAAGAATAGTGTCACTTCTGGTTCAGGTACCCAGAACAATGTCACTTCTAGTTTCTGACCTCAGATGATATCACATGTGGTTTCAACCTTTAAATCCACCATCTATTCCTCCACTAAAACAGTTCAGTCTAGAAGTCAAAAAGGACACTTGATGTCAATTCTCATACCATTTTGCTACCATGGACAATATACAGGTGGCTGCCCCAAACTTTTCCAGTGTGTTGAGACTAATTCTTTTACACAGCCTATTCAGAAGAATCTTTGAAATGCTGGAGAAGCCCTGCCTCCCTAGGCTCAACATAAAAAGAAAAAGAAGACATATCATTTGCAAGACCAAAAAAAGGTTACAAAATTACAGTATGTACAAAAAACTTTCTTTGGAAGTGGATTTTTCTGTATCTGAAGTCTTATAGAGGAGACATATTGTGTATTGCATTTTTTACATCTGTAAAATTGTTTCACTTGTCAAGTGACACTGAATATATGATTAATAATATTACTAATTAACTAATATGTAAACTTTTTCACTTTAGTTATGGCGCTGAACTGTCTTCAACAAATTGTTATTGGGAAGGCCAGGAGTCTGTTCCAGAAAGAAAGATTAGATTATTCTATATTTCTGAATGAATTTTAGCTTGTTATAGCACAATTTCAAACAGATTACTTGTTCCAGAGCACCAGATTTCAGCTGTCTTACAGCAAAAGTTAAAGCCCTTATGAGTTAAGCATTAAACAGCCGATCAACCACGGACTACAAGTCTAAGAAACACATAGCCCAACCTTCATGTCGGCAGAGCAAGAGGTGCTAATTGCAGTGCATGAAGATTATTGGCATATCCCCCAAAATAGGAGCAGTACACACCAGCAGACAAGGAAAGGGAGCTCATGAGGAAGAATATCACTAATAGAGTGAATGTGTAAAACAGTTAATCAATGAAATCCATGTAAACTTTATATCATAAATTGTTATATTGTGTAAAATGTATTCCTGACGATATTAATCTACTTGAAAAGTTGTATGCCCTCAAGTAAGCCCTGTATTTTGTTGATGCAATTTAAATGCCATCAAAAAGTCTAACACCAATCACATCACGTATTCAGCATATTTATAGTTGTTTCAGCTGTTACTGTGAGAGATGTGGAACATTATCATACCTTCATTGAACCATGTATAGTCCAGTAATTATATGACAAAAGAAAGCAAAGGTTAATTATAGTCATGCACAGATCAGCAGCAGAATGCTCACAGTGCCCACTCTGTGAATGGTTAACCTGTTCAAACCTGAGACCCGAGCTATTTGGAATCAACATTTGTGCATAATTATGTGCTTGGCATCTCATATTATTTTAAGAATGATTATGTGGACACATTAATATTTGCAGTGAATATTAGATATACTGTATATACGTGGGCTTCACTCCTAAAAGCTATCACCCAACTGAACCACAATACAATGCAGAAAAAAAATTGTTGCCTTATTCCATTATAGAACCCTACATCGAAACTGCATTGATAAGCATATTTTGCATAGGCTGAATAAGAGGAGTCGTTGGAGGCATTTCTTTAAAAGCAAGGGACTCCACAGAAAGACTGAAGGTGGGCAGCTTGGTCCACCAGCAAGCATATTATCAGTTATCATTGTTCAAAAATGTTGCAGTTGTTAAAACCTGATTGCCCTACCAGTAGCTCATTAGTACATTAGAAAGATCAACATGAGAACAGGCCATTCAGGCCAACAAAGCTTGCAAGTCCTATCCACTTAATTCCTCCAATATAACACAATCAAGTGTCCATAAAGTCTTACTGTCTACTGTACTATTTGGTAAATTATTTCATGTGCTTATGGTTGTCTGTGTGAAGAAAAATGTCCTAATTTTTGTGCAAAATTTACCGTTAGCAAGTTTCCATTTGTCTCCCAGTGTCCTTGTTGAACTTACTTTAAAGTAACAGTGTCTATCACCAATACTGATTTTGAACACTTCAATCATGTCACCTCTTAATTTTATTTTGCTTAAACTGAAAAGGCTTAGCTGTTTTAACCTTTCCTCATAACTCATCCCCAGCAATCTTGGAATCAGCCTAGTAACTCTTTTCAGGACTTCTTCAAGCGCTTCCATGTCTTCATTGTAGCCTGGAGACCAAAACTTCACACAATACTCCAGATGAGACCTTACCAGTACATTATAACGCTTCAGATAGATAGATAGATAGATAGATAGATAGATAGATAGATAGATAGATAGATAGATAGATAGATAGATACTTTATTAATCCCAAGGGGAAATTCACATAATCCAGCAGCAGTATACTGATACAAAGAAACAATATTAAATTAAATGGTAATAAAATGAAAAAATTAAAATAAAATTAATGTTAGCATTTACTCCCCCGGGTGGAATTGAAGAGTCGCATAGTGTGGGGGAGGAACGATCTCCTCAGTCTGTCAGTGGAGCAGGACAGTGACAAAAGTCTGTCACTGAAGCTACTCCTCTGCCTGGAGATGACACTGTTAAGTGGATGCAGTGGATTATTCATGATTGACAGGAGTTTGCTTAGTGCCCGTCCCTCTGCCACAGATGTTAAACTGTCCAACTTTAATCCTACAATAGAGCCTGCCTTCTTAACAAGTTTGTCCAGGCGTGAGGCGTCTTTCATCTTTATGCTGCCACCCCAGCACACCACCGCGTAGAAGAGGGCACTCGCCACAACCGTCTGGTAGAACATCTGCAGCATCTTACTGCAGATGTTGAAGGATGCCAACCTTCTCAGAAAGTATAGTCTGCTCTGACCTTTCTTACATAGAGCATCAGTATTGGCAGTCCAGTCCAATTTGTCATCCAGCTGCACTCCCAGATATTTAAAGGTCTGCACCCTCTGCACACAGTCACCTCTGATGATCACAGGGTCCATGAGGGGCCTAGGCCTCCTAAAATCCACCACCAGCTCCTTGGTCTTGCTGGTGTTAAGGTGTAAGTGGTTTGAGTCACACCATTTAACAAAGTCTTTGATTAACTTTCTGTACTCCTCCTCCTGCCCACTCCTGATGCAGCCCACAATAGCAGTGTCATCAGCGAACTTTTGCACGTGGCAGGACTCGAGTCATATTGGAAGTCTGATGTATATAGATTGAACAGGACCGAGAAAGTACAGTCCCCTGCGGCCCCTGTATTGCTGACACAATGTCAGACCTGCAGTTCCCAAGACGCACATATTGAGGTCTGTCTGTAAGATAGTCCACAATCCATGCCACCAGGTGTGAGTCTACTCCCATCTCAGTCAGCTTGTCTCTAAGGAGCAGAGGTTGGATGGTGTTGAAGGCGCTAGAGAAGTCCAAAACATAATTCTTACAGCACCACTGCCTCTGTCCAGGTGGGAGAGGGATCGTGAAGCATATAGATGATGGCATCCTCGCTCCCACCTTCTCCTGGTATGCAACTGCAGAGGGTCGAGGGCATGGCGGACCTGTGGCCTCAGGTGGTGAAGCAGCAGCCGCTCCATGGTCTTCATCAGATGTGACGCCAGAGCAACAGGCCGGAAGTCATTCAGCTCACTAGGACGTGATACCTTTGGGACAGGAGTGATACAAGATGTTTTCCAAAGCCTTGGGACTCTCCCCTGTTCCAGGCTCAGGTTGGAGATGCGCTGTAGAGGACTCCCCAGTTCCAACGCACAGGCCTTCAGCAATCGTGGCGATACACCATCTGGACCTGCTGCTTTGCTGGCACAAAGTCTTTTCAGCTCTCTGCTCACCTGGGCTGCTGTAATTGTGGGTGGGGATGTCTCACCTATGCTGGTATCAGCAGAAGGATGGTTGGAGGATGCAGTACTCCGAGGTGAGAGTGGGTTACTGTGATCAAACCTATTAAAGAAGTTGTTCATTTGGTTTGCTCTCTCCACGTCTGTCTCGATGGTGGCACCCCGCTTCGAGCTGCAGCCAGTGATAATCTTCATCCCATCCCACACTTCCTTCATGCTGTTGTTCTGCAACTTCTGCTCCAGCTTTCTCCTGTACTGCTCTTTCGCCGCCCTGAGCTGGACTCGGAGTTCCTTCTGCACGCACTTGAGCTCATGCTTATCACCACCTTTAAAAGCCCTTTTCTTCTGGTTCAAAAGGTCCTTGATGTCACTTGTAACCCATGGCTTGTTGTTAGCATAGCAGCATACTGTTCTTACTGGAACTACAATGTCCATACAGAAGTTGATGTAATCAGTTGTGCATTCAACAGCCTCTTCAATGTTCTCACTATGTGACCCAAGCAATATATCCCAGTCTGTAGTTCCAAAGCAGTCTCTCTTCAGCATAACCACCTTGAACTAGTAATCTACTCATCAGAGTGGTATATAACCTAACATCCTGTTAATCTTCATAATGGCTTCTGAACACTGGAAGTTGATAGCATTGAGTCCAGTACAACTCCTTCTCATAAGGTGCACTTTCGATTTTCAGACCTCCCATTGTGTATTCAAACCTAACATTTTTATTTCCCGAGTGTAAAACTTTACATTTACTTACATTAAAATTTCATGTGCCAGAAGTCTTTCCAAGCTTGTTTTCTGTCCCTCTTTAATGATTCAATACATTCTAGATTAACTGAAAATATACTTATCTTAGTATAATCTGCAAACTTAATCAGCATACTATTTATATTCCTATCCAAATCATTCATATACCACTGGTAAAAAAGTTTAAGAACATCTCAGTTTTTATGGAAATTCATGTAGTTTAATGTCTTAATGTTTCATGAAATCAAGGCACAGAACAAATAAACAACAATAAATAAAAAAATAAGTCAAGGAATCATTAAGTGTAAAAAGTTTTACTAAAATTTTTGATTCGTCAATGTAGCCACCTTTTGCTGATATACAGTAACAGCCAAACTCTGGAAACTGTTTTGATTTAGAATGCTAGTCACTCTGTGTAAGTTGTCAACTCTGCCTCCAGCAAAAGAACCCCAGACCATCACGATTCCTCCTCCATGTTTGACAGTTGGTGTCACACACTAAGGAACCATCTTTTCACCAACTTGACAGTGTACAAGCACCAAGCGTGATGAACCAAAGATTCATTGGTCAATAAGACATTCTTCCAGACTGCAGTAGTCCACACAGCCAGTATTTCATGGTCTATTATAACCTTTAAGGAATTTTCTTTCTTACTGCCACTCACCCTGTCTAATCTGTAGCACAAAGTCTCCTCTTCACAGTAGAAACTGAGATTTGTTTTCAGAGTTTCTATCAGTTTCCAATTGCCTTTGGATTGTAGAGGACACCTTACTCACTGACACTTTGATTTTTTTTTTTTTTTGGCAATTTCTCTACATGAAATGCCTACACATCTAAGTGAAATAATGCCCAGTCTCATTGCATTTGTTAATTGCCATTTTTTTGCCATTACCACTCGAATTTACATTACATTGTAATATTGTCCAAATAGTACATATGAGGGTGTAGTAGCACAGTCTGTTCCAACTCTGCTTTAAGACAGACAGGATTTTTAAGTAATCAACAGAAGTTAGAATATGTGTGCAAATTGTTTGTTTCAACTTGCAATGCTTAATTTACTTTAATTGCTGCAGAACATCTGTAGATGTTGTAACCTATTAGTTAATCCCTGAAGAAGACCCATTTGTAATGTTCAGAAATTTCATTTCTTCAGTTTTTGCTAACCCTAAACTTTAAATTTAAACTTCTGGCCATTTACTGCTTAACTCCCACCTCCTTTATTTTGATTCCCAAACTCTTGTTTGGGACCTTATAAAATCCTTTATAAATGTCAAAATGTCATGTCTGATCAAATCCATTGCTTCCTCAGAGAATTCAGCATGTTATTAAAACACTCCCTCCCTCATCTGAACCATACTAACTGTTAATTAAAACTCCTGTTTTTGCCATATGTTGCTCAGTCTTTTCCTTAGTAATTCTTCCGTTAATTTACCTGCATATTAAGCTTACTGGCCTATAGTTACTTGTCCAATCACCCTTTTTACATAATGGGATAATACTTGCTATTTTCCAGTCCTTCAGAATGTCCACAGTGAACAGTGACTTACTAATACAATGTGTCAAGGGTTTATGTGTACTCACTTCATTAAGCACTTGAGGATACATATTATTTGGTCCTGGTGATTTGTTTTGAAGCTATCCACTTCCATCCATTTGAAGACCTCTTAAAATGCAATTTTAGAACATCTGCTGATTTTATGTCTGTATTCTTAAATCATCTTTACAATTCTTCATTCACTTCACCTCTTCTTTGACTGTTCTTTTTCTACAAAAATACTGAAAAAAAATCACCTTTCTGCTATATTCCTCTATAACTGCTTGTGCACTTTGTGGAAATCATCTTTGAAGGGGGTTATTTATTTCTGATTCAGGAAGACAGCCTATGCAAGTGCGTTCAAAGTTAAGCAGACTTTTGCGATTACTTTGTTGATATGTGTGGTAACTTCAGTGTTAAAAACTGCACTTTACAAGGGATAAAAAGAAGAAAAATGACTAGAAATTTCAATTATTTGGATCAATGTCAGCCATAAAGCCATGATATGTGGCATTCAGATCATGATGCGATTACATTTTTTCTTCTGTGTTGATTATTCATTCAGGAAGACTTGTGACATCTTAAACATATTTGAGGCTTTGTTTATTTCTTAAATAATGCAGCTGGGATCAGGATTTCTGACAGGACATTTAAGGCCATTAATCTTTGGATTCTCTGCTCCTTAATGATTGTTAATCCTTCACGTTAAACTCGCTCATTTGCAAGTTCATTTCAGAGCATTGGTTGCCTCAGTAACTGAGCTGGATTTTTTCAAATCTTTTATTCTGGAATAAGAAAATCTTGAGCCCATTCCAAATGAAGAATTTGTGAAATTCATGTCTTTGGTCTCACGGATCACATAATTCTGTCTTAAACTATTCCAGAAATACTGGTTTGACTAAATCCAGGTTTTCTGAAGTGGAATTAGTGCAAATTCTGTGAAATCTGACTTACTTTGACAGATTTCACAATAATCCTAGTTTCTGCAACATACCCCAGAGGTGTTAAACCTCTGCTGTGTTTGTTAGCCTATGTGGACTAGACAGTTGAGTGGTGGGGTTGGGAATTACTTTGAGTTTCTAGTCAACATTGTCACGAAAAGGCAAAAAAAAAAAATAAAAAAATCATTACAACACGGCCGAGACAGGTTAAGTTAGTCTGACATTTGACATTTGCTGCTTCAAAGTTCTTTATAAAGATGTTGAACATAATGTGAATCTATTTTTACTTCTAAAGTTCTCTTTTTTGTTAAGAGAAAAAAAATCACTTTTAAAATTCATGAAAATGTCGTAATTGTCACGTAACATTAACACTAATGTATAGAATATACATTTTGTTGAACATACTGCAGCTAACTTTAAATATTTTAGTAATAAATCACGTATGGTATGTCTACAGTGTTGAAAATAAAACAGGACAGCAAATGAAAAATGAATTCTTTTTCAAGGTAAATACCTAACATGCCTTTCATGACTCAGTTATATGCAACTGAAGAACCTTAAAATTACAGTTCTTGTTTATTTTCTGTTTCCTCCGTTTCACTGTGTTAATAGACTGGCACATTCTTCAAGGGTATTACACATCTTGTGTCCAGTGATGTTAATCTTTTGTTTTTGTGTACTTAATGGATGCTCATGAAACAAAGCCATATTATTATTACACTTAAGTGGTCTTTAATCAGTATAATTTACAATAATACAAAGTGGTTATCTTATTACTTTGTAATACTTAGAAAAAAGAAAAATTGTAATGTACATTTTTTGGAAGCACAGGTACAGTACTTTAAATTTATCATATCAACACAAGAATGACTGCGGTGGGCTGGCGCCCTGCCCAGGGTTTGTTTCCTGCTTTGTGCCCTGTGTTTGGATGGGATTGGCTCCAGCAGACCCCCGTGACCCTGTAGTTAGGATATAGCGGGTTGGATAATGGATGGACGGACATAAGAATGTTAAATTGTTACCACAGTACTGTAAGACACAATGCTAAAGACTTTGACTCATAAAATAGTTAAGAAGATGATAGAATATTGTTGTAAATGTTTTCATAAAATCTTTACCTCTAGCATAACTACCATCCACAATTATTTATTGTATAGTTTTATCTTGCAATGTGTCATTGAGCGTCTTGTTTGGCATAGTTAAAAAGAATGTATTATTATTACCATTTTTATTTTCTACTAAAAAGATTAACTTTGATTTTTTTGTGTGTGAATCCATCCAATTGTCCATTATCCAGCCCGCTATATTCTAACTACAGGGTCACGGGGGTCTGCTGGAGCCAATCCCAGCCAACACAGGGTGCAAGGCAGGAAACAAACCCTGGGCAGGGCGCCAGCCCACCGCACTGCATGTGTGTGAATCCAATCCTGAAAAATGAATTCATAAGCTGTAGTATAAAAACAGTTTAAAATTGATAAAAGCTCAAACACTCCAACTGCTATTTCAAGTTTTCACAGTTCCTCCTTATGGTTTAACTGGGTGGTACAGACATAGTAGTGAAAAGTAATGCACTCTTGTGCAGTATACTGCAGTCCATGCACAAACTAGTGCATCGTTCCTCATGTATTTCAAATGGCTGCACCTGTATTTAGTACTTGATTTCACTAGCTGTTGTTGTGCCTTTGCCATGGACAGGTGTCCTTCCTCATGCCCATTCTTAGTGGGAAAAGCTTTCAACCCCTCAGGTATAACATTAGGTATGCAGGAAAATACAAATATATGAAATGATTAACATGGACAATTAGACTCATCAAGCCTTCTAAAACAAAAATGAATGATATACACTGTATATTTGATACCACTTACAGAGTCTTGAGGTAGTTTTGTGATATTTATAGCTTGAATGCGCTATAATGATGAAAATGCCACTGTACCTGACAATTGTAATTTACACTTGGGTATCTCAACTAGTTCACACATTGTAAAGGAATAAAATTCTATGTGTGTTTTAGTGGGGAGAAGCTCTAACAAGAGTATGCTATGCACAAAATAATGGCGTCTTCTGCTTTGATTTCAATTCTGAGACTGACCAGGTTCCCCTAATATTGGTTTGAAGATTGTTTCAGAATTTGGGTGCCCTATAGCTAAAAGTTTTACCTTCTATACCAGTTTTTTTTTTTTTTTGCATTCTTGGAGCATTAAGGATGCCTGCATTTTAAAATTATAATATATTCCAGTCAATTCTGCAAGGTAAGGAGGAGCAAGACCATTTATAACTTTATGTGAGAGGAGAAGAATTTTAAATTAGGCCATAAGCTTAACTGGAAGTGAGGGAGTAATTTAAGTGATTTAAGAACATATTGAAGAACTTAAGGAACATGTTATTACTTCTTGGTTCCCGTTATGAGCCATGTAGACTGGTTTTAAATTAATTGTAGCGTAATAAATAAAGGAGTCACAAAACATTATAATAGTCAATACTTCTTGACTTTTATTAGACTTGAGACATATGAATTAAATAGCTTTTAAACATCTTAATTTTGCAATATTCATAAACTGGAAAAAGGCATGTTTTAGAAAGTGTAGAAATATCCTAAATGAACAACTAAAGATTAGGTAGATTTAGCTAAACTATTATTGAAAGTGTTTAAGTTAAAAATATTATTCTCTTACTATTTACAGGATTAAGACCTAGTATACAAATTTTGTTTTTTGGAATGTGAATACTTCTAATTATTATTAATCCATTATTTAAGAAAGCAGTTAAAAGCATAGTTAATTAATGGCGTATCCTTAAATGTAGTATTTATTGTACTGTCAATGACAAATACACCTCAGTGTCATTACCATACACATGAAAGTTAGGGTTGTGTTTTCAAATAACATCTGTTAATGGTAACATACAGTATATAGCAAAAAGAAATGCCCAAGGGGCACTATGTTTAACTTCAGAGGAGTGGATGAGTACTGTAGTCATACTTCTGCACATATTGAAAATGATTTGCTAAATGTGAAGCAAATCAACCAAAAATACTGCCTGACAGGCCAACTACATTCTCAAGCCTGTGTAGTGGAATGCTACAGTATGATCAATTGAAACAAATGTGCATGTAGCATATCTCAAGTAACTCGTTATTGTAATATAGCTTAATGATACACCTGTAGTTATTATTTTTTGTTCTTTTTAGAGTAATAGTTTACTAAAGATGATAAGCATTAGTGCACATGGTTAGATATACCATTGGTTGTGCACTCTGTTCATGAAGCGGCTTTAGCATATGCAAGAAAAGAAATTAATATTAGGAAAACACTACTCTTTTGCTGACAGACACTAACAACAACACACTATCCAGCACACACTTGTCTACCTCCTTATGATTCTCTTGATTAAATGATTCTCATGATGTAACCTATCCAAATCAGATCTAAATAAAATCATTTTAAAAGAGAATTATGAGTTCCAGTTGGTCAATATAGGTGGAGCATAATCAGAGATGGTGTCTAATAAGTCACTTTTAATGAGACCATCCATAAAATCCATAAAAAAGAAAAAGTCAAAGCAAAGCAAAAACAAAATGAAAACAGACAGATAAAAGATGCAGTTTTTCTTAAAACTACCTGATATTTGTGGCTTTTTAAAAATATATATAATAACGCAAAATTATGATTTTATATAAGCTCTTTGAACAAACTGTAAATATTGCAGTTGTGATTAATAAGAGTGACCTTGCAAATCATAAAGGAAGGACTAATACTTACTGCTGTGCAGTATGATGCAAAGGAGTCACAAAAAACAGACATAAAGATGAACAACAGTGTCAAAGACAACAAGGCCATTGCCTGGGATAAAGATGCACCAAGCAATGCCAAACCCAAATGAAGGATTCCCTATAGCTTCTAAAAACCCTGTTTTATGGGGATCAATGATTTATAGTAATAGTTGCAGGAGGCAGTTTTAATGCAAGGAGTTTGTGAACTTTTTCTGAGCAGAGAAATAGAAGACTCCTGCAGATCTGTTGCAAGTTATACTAACAAAATGGACTACAGTTGTTTCCTAATATCTTTGTCACACTAAAGCTTTTTATGTTACTACTAACTGTGAAGTAGAAAAGACCAATCAAGAATAAAAAACGTACAAAGATAGGACAAAATATTTAGTGTGTTCTATGTTATGAGACGAAGGACAAATCAATAATTTGTTCTTAAACATTAAGGAATATTCAAAATGTTTCATTAGCTAGGCCTAAGTATGTCTTTAAAACGGTTTTCTACAGATAGAATTGTAGACAGTTGAAGAAGAGTTTCTATTGTTGCTTCTGGAATAAATTTTGCTTCAATAATCTCTGGTGTTTGTTGTAGTTGAAACTACCTCTGCACTTTCATATATCTGCTGTTACACTGGGTCAATGTAAATATCCAGCATTTCTCTCCTGGATTCACCTCCAGGCTTTTGTTTTATTTACTAAAAAAATTGACTAAAACATTCAGTTACATAATACTTTTTTGCCATAGTGGTATAGGCCTTTTAAAAAATTTTGATTGATGAACAATAACCATGCTTTTGTGAAAAGCTGATTTCTCACAGATGTAATGTTTCGACTCTTCAATTAGTTTGTAACATTCATTGAAATATATTAATGAACAAAAAAAAGTTCAAGTTGACCCAATATAAAAGTTTTGATTTTTTACTTTAATCTTTGTGCCTAATTTATTCTTGACGGATGTGATGTTCATAAAGTGATAATGTGTAAGTATGTTCCTTTTTGTGCATTTTATTCTACATGTATAATTACTTTTTTCTTTATTCTTGTGTGGATTATTTGCTTTTAACTCTCACTAAATATTTTTAAAACAAACCTTTGGACTGAGAGATTTCTTTCAGCACGTGTTTTACCCGTGCTTGATCTTGCCTTATACTTTGGCGGTTACAATGTGCATGTTCTTAATATGGGTGTTCCTTATTGGGGGTAGTGATGTGAGGGGACACTTTTTGTGTTTCAACACCATGGGGGTAATGGGGGTTTTTAATCAAGCCTTGCACATTCAGGCCTAATAGCTGGCTCGTGAATACCAGAGGTTTGATAAAAAAAACACAAAAATTTATGCAGTTGTGGTTGCCAGAGTTGGAGATTTCAAAATGAGGAAGAAGAGTGTAAAACCAAACGGTTTTGATACAACATTGTGGTCAGAGCCAAGCAACAGGAGTGGTTGTAATGATTTGTAGTTTCATTTTCATACTGAGAATTTCTTTTCACTATTGAGATTTTCACAATTACCAATACAATGGCTATCAATGAGGAAAGAACCCCCCTGGAGAAGTATCAAGCTGGTGAGTGATATCATTTCAGAGTCTGTTGTGACTTCTCTTCACATATTTTCCAGAGCACAATTTAAACTGGTATTGCTAATTTTCACTTTACTTAAAAGCTTTTAAGAAATATACATTAGTACTGTGTGATTTATTTTATTTTTGTATTTTTATACCTCTGCATACATATTCATTTACTGGATTTAAATACCTATTGATTATATATATTTCTCTTTGCACATTTTATATCTGTTGAAACAGGAGTTTTGTTTGGGGAGGAATCTTGGTGTGACAAATAAGAAAAACTGTAACAGACTTGGGTGAAAAGGAAATAGCCCAGTAATGGTTAATAGATTTTCTTGGGAACCACAAACACCTAAGTAATGGTATCAAATGTTGCACTTAAATCTAAAACCATGATATGGGTGACATTCCCTGCACTGGAGGAGATTAGAATATGTTTTGCGAATGTCCTAAATACCATATCATTTCAGATCCTGTAAAAAAACATACAATCAAAAAAATCAAAGTATTGTGAAAAATATCACATCAACTTGCCAATTTATCTTGCTCACTGGAATAATCCTAATCCACCCTCTATATTTCTGTGGACAAAGAATTCCTTATTTTATTTATATTTAGAAACAGATAAACATCCTGTAAAAGGAAATGTCTTACGCTTTTTTAGAATTTGGCAGGAATTTATTACTACTGTTCTAAAAGAAACAAGATGGACCTTAATTAACCTTTTTGATGTCTCAGTATGTTTAAATGACTACTTAATATTACATCCTCTGATAATATAGCTCTCTGAACGTGATATGGCTCATTAATGTGTAGGATATAGTACTGATTGTGTCCTTGATTCATTTGTCTTATTCACTGTAATGTAATTTACCAAGCCAGTTAAAACATAATAAGTTTAAAAATAAGCATTATCCATTTTTTTCATTGTGGAAAGTATTAAGGTGGCTATGTCCCCTGTATTTATTTAATGAGTGGAAGGAATGGCAAATTATTTAGAGTAAAAGCTTTTAGTATATAGGTCACATAGACACGGAAAGCATACTTTTTGAGTATTTTCTGGCAAATACAGTAAAAGATATGAAAAGTAAGTTAACTAAATTGTACAGAGAACAATGAAAGGCTAACTTGCATGTCTCCTCAGAAGAACTGAGAATAATAAAATAATAACAGTAACACACACACACAAATAGAATGCAACATTTCAGTTCTGTATTTGTTTATACAAACATACATACAGGTTCACACTGCTTTATTACAATATTTATTATTATGACTGACTGTTCAGAAATCTTATGACTTGTAGATAAAACTATCCCCAAACTATTGCTGTGAGTGGCTGTGGTCCTGTATTGTTTGAAAGATGAAAGGAGTGTGAAAAAAGCAACTGTTCCAGGATGGCTGTTTGCCTTTCTAAAGCAGCACGTATTGTATATGTATTGAACAGAAGGCAGCTGGGTGCTGGTAATATTCTGTGCTGCCTTCAACTCCCTCTGCAGTGCTGTACAGTGTCGACATAAGCATGTGCAGTGCCAGGATATAATGCAGTCAGTAAAGATGAAATCCACTGTGCACCTGAAAAGAGAAACGCAAGCTTTCTTCAGGCATGTGAAGGTGTGGAGGTGCTGGTGAACCTTTTTGACAAGATCCAAAATATGTTGCATCCACTTCAGTTCAACAGTGATACTCATTCTAAGAAATGTAAAGCAGCATCCCCTCCGATACAGATGGAAGGGAGATCTGTCTTTTGCTTATGACAAGCTCCTTGATTTTGCTAAAATTAAGTTTAATATTTTTGTCCAGGCACTTTTGAGAAATCAGACATTGCACTTCTTAGTAAGCTGTCTCAGTATTGTTTGTGATCAGTGTCATTAGCAAATTTATGGAGTTGGAATTGTGTCTAGCAGCCCAGTCAGAGGTTAGCAAAGAGTATAGAATAAGGGCTCAGCACACACATGTGGAGTGCCTGAGTTAATGGTTAGTGAGGAGAACACAAGTTCTAAACAGAATATTTTATTGGTCAGCTTTACTGGTACAACAATTTTAAATTCTGCAGTCTATATACTGACTCGAATGGGGAATCAGTATAGTGAAAGAGATGGACCAGAAAATGAGACATAGCCAAAATATAAGGAAAGATCAAAACGGAAAATTAAATAGCACTTTCACTAGACATCAATGTGAAAAAATGGCAACAAGTGGCAAGCCTACAGTGGTGGGCTGGCGCCCTGCCTGGTGTTTGTTTCCCGCCTTGCACCCTGTGTTGGCTGGGATTGGCTCCAGCAGACCTCTGTGACCCTGTAGTTAGGATATAGCGGTTTGGATAATGGATGGATGGATGAATGGTAAGCCTAAGTAAAAAAAAGAAAGAATTACATTGAGTCTTTTAGGGAAATATCAGCAAGCTTTAATGAAAACAAGGTTTCTAGTGTGGATCTTTAAACCCATTGCATTACTGACATCAGATGCTTTTATTTTTTAAAAATAAAAAAAAGGAGAAATCACATGTACATAAGTATTCACAGCCTTTGCCATGAAGCTCCAAATTGAGCTCAGGTGCATCCTGTTTCCCTGATCATCCCTGAGATGTTTCTGCAGCTTAATTGGAGTCCACCTGTGGTAAATTCAGTTGATTGGACATGATTTGGAAAGGCACACACCTGTCTATATAAGGTCCCACAGTTGACAGTTCATGTCAGAGTTTTTTTATTTTTAATAAATTTGCAAAAACCTCAAGTAAACTTTTTTCACGTTGTCATTATGGGGTGTTGTGTGTAGAATTCTGAGGAAAAAAAATAATTTAATCCAATTTGGAATAAGGCTGTAACATAACAAAATGTGGAAAAAGTGATGCACTGTGAATACTTTCCGGATGCACTGTAATTGTAAAGTGATAAAGAATTAAAACCTTCTTCTGGTGAAACTAATTATTAAACCCTTAGCAACTTGGAGTGAATGAAGGTGAATCATCATTTACTGTACTGGATTTAAAAAATTCAATGTCTTTCTTAAGTTTCCACAGCAGGATTCCAATAACTCAGACCCAGACATTACACCCCCACCTTTTATAAAGCTATGGTGTATTCAGAGCTTAAAGTATAGTTAAAGACTTAATGGACAACTTGGTGAAGAAAACAAAGATGCTACATGATATGATTTTTGTAGTTTTTAAGAAAACTATCCATGCAAACCAGGAAGACAGTCATTATTGCACATGAAATCTACTCTAAAACTGAAATCTCTACTGATTAGCTTCTACTTGGCAGCATCTAGCATATGTCTTCCTCTATGAATACAGTAAAGGTGGAATCATTTCTTGGCTAAATGATAAAAGTAAGGGGCTTTACAGACTAATAGAAGGTCTGCCGTCAAATAATGCAAAAGGAATAAATAACGATAATGATGCAATAAAATTAATCCTGAAAATCTACAAAAACAATGCAAAACATGTTCAGTCATGTTGTGGAAGCTAACAGAAGCACATCCATTCATAAAATAAAATAGTTCATACCCATCTTTCTGCAAAACATTAGCTTCTTCAGTAGGCTTTCTCTGCCTATAATAGATTATACTTTTACCTTAAGCTTAATAGTCATTATGCCTTCAAAGTGTATATAAATGAAGGATGAACGTTGGATGATTTTTGAGTTCAACTTTTTCATAAAACTCCAGGTGATATTGTATTCTACATAAATTGTTAATCAGTGTTAATTGTATTCATTGAAACCCATCCTGGACCATACTGGTGATTCTTAGTTTTCCACATTCAATAAGAGATTACAAATTATGGTAAAGCAGCATTGATTTTAATATTCAAATCATACTTTATATTGCGTCTGATTATCCCTCATGAACTCATATGTCATGAAGCTGACACTTTACAGATCACTATTTAATTACTTTTGACCTGCTGCTGTCTTTGCCAATAAATGCACAGTTCAGAAAAGGAGCAATAAGCTTACTATTGACAGTAAATCAAAGTTTATTGATGTTGTGAGAACTTTCATCTTTAACTTTGACACCAGGGTTAATAAGCCTACAGATAACTATAACTTGTTTGTTAAAGAGAGTTTAAACAAAACTGTTTATTTTGTAACATAAAGAGTTAGTATATTTAAAATGCTCATTTAAAATGGAGTACTGGTAATACAATGCACATAGAAAACAAAAACGATCTGTTTAAATGACTGAACAAATTAAGAGCATTGATCAGTATAGGAATCCTCGCCACAAGTTCCAGGTCGAACCTTATTCCAAATTAGCATATGAAAAAGGACACCATAATAATATTTCAAACAACAGCTAACCTGGCTATTAAACTGCTGGGTACCATTCGACTTAAGTCTAGTAGAAACAATTCTGTGGATTTCTGTCATAATACATTACATTGCATAGGTTGACCAATAAGCATATTGACGTAATGCAAATGGTTCCTTCTTCATAAGCTCATAACAGAAAAAGAAACTGTTTTCAAAAAATAAATACTGTATTCATCACATAGAAGTCTAAGCCCAGCTTGTCAGGCTTTTATCCCAGTCACAAAGCAGAAAATGTATCACTTTAATCGTTGCTGTTAATAGTATTATACCATCTACCTAAAACATGTGATACTATGATCAATAGGTTTTAAAATTTAAATATAGTTTGCGAAAAATATGAACAAGGCACTGACACAATTCACTTTTTTCTAAAGACAAAACAGCAGCTTTCTAGAGCTGCTTCATTTAAAGATTTTAATGACCCAACCAACATATAATGTAGTAATTTTGTGTATTATTATATAAAAAAAAACAGCTGTTCCCTGCGGCTCTGCCCACATAGTAATGAAACAGGGCAAACTTTAAAAATCAATAAACAAAAAAGTATTGCTAGCTAAGCGGAGGCAAATTTACACTCCAAAACGCTTAGGTAGACCGATTCCCCACTCCTGATGTCATGCTCCCCCCTCTCCTTGGCCTGTAACCTCTGCCTCGGATTAGCGAGAATATATCAAGTGAATGCAAGTGAACTATGATTCTTAGCGTGATGACAGAAGTCACAAAATCAACCAGGATGTTCATGCAAATTATAGAAAAAAACCGAATCTAAATCCGTTAAGCAGTTCACATGTTCACTAGCTAAGTGGATGTAAGATACGCCCCGAGGCTGGCACGAGATTGAGGATGGCAATACCCCATCTCTCTCGGATTCGTGCACATAAATCGCTGCTGCAAGCGAACTATGATACATAGCACAATGACAGAAGTAGCAAAATCAACCAGAATGTTCAAGTAAATTATAGAAAAAAAAAGAATCTAAATCCGCTAAGTAGTTCTCTCGTTAAAAGTGGAGAGACATACAAACAGACTGACGTTGGATTTTATATTTACTCTATACATATAAAATCCTAAACCTAAAAGGGAAACAATTCTGTGTAATGATTTTATGTCACGTTTTTTGTCATGCTTTAAATTAGGTTTATTTAAAAACCTACATATATATCTTTGGTATCATTATTTTCAAAATTTATTGAACTTTAATGTGACGTTGTTAGATTTTCAGATTCTTATTCTGTTTTTAAATTATAAACTAAAAAATATCAAAAACTCACTTCCCGCGAGACTTAACCAAGAGTGCCAAGAGATTTAACCACACCTGGGGCCAGAAATAAAAGACAAAGTTTAGGACAGCTGCTGTACAGGCTTTTAAATGTTCAAAGCGCAATGAGAGATACAGATCATGCGGCACAGCAGCAGCAGCAGCAAGCCAGCAGCTAATCGAGCAAAGAGGTAAAGAGAGTAAAACAAAAACTCTATTTGTTTCCCATTGTATCACCGGTTAAGACGGGGTTTCAGAGGTTGCGACCGCTTCTCCTTGGAGTACGTTTAGCCTCCCTCTTCACAACGTGAGCAGCAGACTGGCCGCAACTGGGGGTTTGGCACCAAAAGCCACCCTAGTATACTTTATATAGAGAAGACTAGACCAACCCTAGCAATTACAGGCAAAGTCATTTATTTGACTGGTAATACATATAAATTGATTGAAGCAATTATAAATGACAAGATAAAAAACAATCCATTAAAAATATGTCAAGAGACAGTCAGCACTTGTTTAGGCAAGGGTGGTCCTGATTTGAGCATGTCAATGCTCTATCAGTCTAGATTAAAAAAATGTTAAATCTGAAGATTACAATAAATCCAGTGCATTAATTACTGTCCATTAGTTTTTAGAAGTCATTAAATTTACTAATAGTTTGCAAAGTTATATAGCATACTGTGTGTGTTATAACTCAAGAAAGATTGTGGTCAAGTTTTTGATGACCTTTGTAAGGCATAATCTGAAATACTGGGCTCAGCGTTTCACTAAGTACATTACAGTACTGGGAATGTCAAGGGAAAAGCTACTGGAGAAATTCCAGAGCTCTGTAGAATGTAACATATCAAAAAAGATGAATGGAACTGAATCTTTAGAATTTAAATATAGAGATGTTAAAGGCAAGTATGATTTATGATTTCAAAAGGAATAAATACATAGATTAATAGCTTCATTTAACAAAGACATTACCACTGGTTAAAGGAATAGCTTGTAATTGTTGTAATTGTAATTTTTATGATTTACGAAAGATTGAAGTACCAGATGGGACAGGCTGTAATCAAAATCAAGGAGGCAGGAAGCAGTCATACATGAGCACAGGAGAATGCAAGATGACTATCCAGAAACACAAACCAAAATAGCAGTGAAAGAAGCATTCAGGGTCTTGGCAAAAGAATCTTCTTGAAAGCACCTTTAGCTTCCTGGAATGCTAAGGGAGATGCCAAAAGGCAAAACATAGCAGAGACAAAGTCAAGGCAAAAGGGTCAGAACACTAGTCAAAATGAGAGCATGCAAAAAAAGTCCTTTTATTCTTTACATTAAATTTCATCTCATTGAATTGCAAAAAACATTTTTTTTTAGAAAGAGTCACATCCATGGATATCATTGATATGACAGCACTTTATTTTAAAGGGATGGTGTGATGGGGTCATACATAATGAAACCAGTGATCATATAGGTGTCATTTTAATAAACAACATGACTGTGGCCACATAAAATAAACAAAATAATGAAGACCAAAGTTGTAAATCATAACAGTAACTACTGCAGTTCTAATGACTAAAAAGGACAAGTTTTTACCTTTTGCAACCAAATACTTTAAGCAGTTGAGATGGTAAAGGGTTACATTTTCATCAAACCGATACAATACATCTCAAGCTAACATATCCCACCAGCCCTCCCACTTGCAAAATGTCAATAATTAGAAAAAAGTTTCTGTGGTTGCTGCCATTTTGTGACTATGTTTAAATGGCGTGGCCATATTGTTTAAAGGTTGCTGTGCAGAGCGTGGTAGAAAAGCTTCTGAATTTTGGTCATTTTGTTTTGTGTATAAAAATGGCAGTACTTAGCCTCAACCATCTGCATATTGGACTGAAGGCAAAAGAAGAAACAACAAATATTATATTTCCTGGTCATTCTTCATTGCTCCGAATTATTTCTGAGCACCTGTTTCCTCCTGCCTATTTTCTAGACTACTGTTTTTGAATTATAACTTTCAATAAAAGGTTTATGTCTTTTTCCCACTGCTTCTTCTTTTGTTTCCTCCACTCCCAACCAAGGACTGTGCTGGTAGCTTCAATAAAAGGTTATCACAAAGCCACAAATAATTCATTTATTGCATAATTTTTTTTTTACTAAACAACAGTGTGCCCGCTAAAAAAAGAATAAAATAAAGTGTCTCTATAGCATTATTCCTGTATAAAAATAACAGGGCAGATTCACTAAATTCTTTAACCGTTGCTATCTCAGCAGCCTGGCATAGTTTATCTCTCAGTTGTGGATATCTCTGCTAGTTAAAGGAACAAATCCTTGAGATGACTATTCATAACGTAGATAGATAGGTAAATGATTGGCAAGGTGCTAATCTTTTTAGCACAATAGGTGCTGCACATTTCTATCTTCTTTTATCTCTGTGTGTATCCAAAATCCAACTAAAACCTGATAACCAATTTGGTTGCATTTGCCTTATTTGATTTTTCAGGAACAAGGTTTAAAAAAAAAACCCTGAAAATCCTATGTACTGTGAGCATGGTGACTATTCATGGTTTCTCATTTGTTTTGTATAAATAATTAGTAAGAAATGTCACCTATTTACATTTAATTTACAAAAATGTGTTAAGGCATTGATGGCAAACATTTAAAACCAGATAAAACACAAGTTGCATTTGGCGGTTTTCTCTAAAAACTGAAAATTGCACAGTCTTTTGCTTAACCATGAGGAATCACAATTTACAGTCTGATTTATTTGTTTTCCAATATTTTATTAACTGGTCCCAAGCCTCGCCTAATAAATTATGAAATGGACTGTAAAATCTTACTTTGAATAAAATGTCTACATCTAGTGTTATAAAATAAAATTATTTAGCATTTAATTCCACCTTTTTTTTATTTTTCTTTTAACATTAAGTCGATGTTATTTGAATTTAAAGCAAGTGATTGTTATAACTTTTACTCTATTTATTATCCTCTAGCAAAATACCCGCGCTTCGCAGCAGCAAAGTACTGCCTTAGAATTTTTATTAAGAAGAAAATTAAACCTTTTTAAACTGAGGGAAATATACCAATAATTATTTGTTAAGGATCTCTTTGTATACCACATTGTGAGTTCGGCCCTCCGGTTGTAATATGACCAAGCTGTGTGCTGAGCTTACTCTTGAGCATGCAACGTACAGTTGGCCATGTGAACAGTAATCTTGTTTCAAATCTCACAGCTTGGATTGCTGCTGTCATAATCGGTTTGAGTTTCATGGTTTGTTTCAATTACGACAGTATTTGTAGGACTTGTGTTGAAGAGACATTCGGCATCTGTCAAGCATTGTAAGTATACAACTGGTTTCATCGATAGCTTCACATCCAACTTTTGAGAGTTTAAACATTCATAAACATCAAAGTGTCCACTACTGAAATCGTCACCTGACAATCTAAGATGTTTAAGAGGCATTGGCAGTTGTCGAAAGGTGTAAAATATTTGGCCATTTCGGTACACTTGAAAGCGACAACCGAATAATTCAGTGGCAGCCATCAACTCACATGCAGATGCATAGGTGAAGGGCTTAAGCATTTCACTCTTATAGTGTTCCTGTGTAGTATAATTATCTCCTGTACCGTCATTAGTCCACACCTTGAACCTGTCCTAGTCATTCAATACATAAGACACAATGTTCCTCTGGATATCAAGAGTGAGCCTGATATGGCTGTGCAATATGTAACAAAGAGAATGGAAAAGGTAGGTGCCATCTCCGGGCATGGAAACCACTCGGTAAGTGACAGTTCTTTGATCGATGGTGATCACCACGATAGACATGTTAATGAGGGTACGGTTGGAATGATAAAGGAAATGGGTACCTGAACAATGTAAAGTAAGTCTAAAATACCTACACAATAACTATAATCGTAATAAATGAACAATAAGACAGTGGAGAAGCCGTGGATTAAATAAAAAGGCTGTAGTTATCAGCAGGGAGACGTGAATCCCGTGGCAAAGCAAAGAAGGGAATGTAGAGACTGGAGCGACGGACGGCCTTATATAGGCAGGCAGTCAACAACGTGGGAGGCGTTGGGATGGGGGACCCAGCGCCACCTCACACGGTGACCAAGCTGCAGGCTATGGACGTATATATGTACGTAAGTAGGATTCAGTTAGCGTTGGAAAGTTCAATATGGCGGCTGACAGTGGCGTCATACCATCGAAATAAGTATGTACATTGGTTTCAGTTAGTGCAGAAGATGGGGCCATGAATAAGAAAGTTCAACATGGCGGACGTTGTTGACCGTTATGACCGTTACGCATAGAATTTCGAAATGAAACCTGCTTAACTTTTGTAAGTAAGCTGTAAGGAATGAGCCTGCCAAATTTCAACCTTCTACCTACACGGGAAGTTGGAGAATTAGTGACATTGGAAACTTCAATATGGCCGACAGTGGCATCATACCACTGAAATAAGTACGTACATCGGTTTTGGTTAGTGCAGGGAAGCCATCTACCAAATTTCGTGAAGATGGGGTCAGCTTTCTACCTACAAGGGAAGTTGGAAAATTAGTGACGTTGGAAAGTTCAATATGGCGGCCGACAGTGGCGTCATACCATCAAAATAAGTACGTACATCGGTTTCGGTTAGCGAGGAAGCCGCCTACCAAATTCGTGAAGATGGGGCCATAAATAAGAAAGTTCAACATGGCGGACGTTGTCAACCGTTATCACCGTTACATGTAGAATTTCGAAATGAAACCTGCTTAACTTTTGTAAGTAAGCTGTAAGGAATAAGCCTGCCAAATTTCAGCCTTCTACCTACACGGGAAGTTGGAGAATTAGTGATGAGTGAGTGAGTGAGTGAGTGAGTGAGTGAGTGAGTGAGTGAGTGAGTGAGTGAGTGAGTGAGGGCTTTGCCTTTTATTAGTATAGATCATAAGATAAGGGGCTTTGGTTCAAGTTACCACCAGAGGTACTTTGTATGACCAACATCACACTCCATCCATCCATCCATTTTCTAACCGCTGAATCCGAACACAGGGTCACGGGGGTCTGCTGGAGCCAATCCCAGCCAACACAGGGCACAAGGCTGGAACCAATCCTGGGCAGGGTGCCAACCCACCGCAGACATCACACTCCATTTCAAGTAAAAGCATAACATTGAAATGTATTTTTACCGCATTTATTAATAATGAGTTAATAATTATATTGAGAATTTGTGCATTGATTACTTTAATGTAACATGGAGCCTGCATAACAATTAGAAAAGAACTTTTAGAGCTTTTTGATTTTGTGGTGAATTTTATGGATCAATATTCAAATATTATCATTATTTTTTATTTTAAAGAATGCTTAAAAAACAAAGCAGAATATTTCCTGTAATTAGGTTGCATAAACACTAACAGGTTCTAGCACCAGTCTGAAAAAAAATTGGATGCAAAAAGTAGAAGTACGTTAAGCCCATAATAGCATGATTCCCACTTGACTCTAACACAGTCAACAAGGTCAGCTGTCTGCTTAAGTAGTTCCTAAATGAACATTACAATGCTACAGTGCTGGAAACAAAATGGAAAACACAACAGCCTTAAAAAAATGCATAGAAAAATGGGAGCAGCAAAGAACAAATTAGGCAAAAAATACGACAGGCAAAATCACAGAGATATAGTGATTGGCTTCAACAAAAAATAAAACATCAGAGAGGTTTGCTATCTGACAAAACCTCTGGGTTAGCTTCTACAGTATATTGCTCCATCCCAGCAATACAACATGACCATGACCGACTAATGTCACCTATCCACTACATGGTGACATAAAGTACTTCATTTTATGTGATCACACCTTCATGATGCCATGATATGTCAGCCATTTGGGTTCTTGAAAGCACTGGGATGTAACCGTCAAATAAAACAAAAACAAATGACAAGATAATGGCACAAAAAGTAATAACTGATGAGCCTGATACATTTTCAAAAGCACGCTTACAGTCGCTTGCTCTTTCTTAATGTAACTTTCTCTATGCTAGGAGAGCTGAAGAACCTGAATGTTTTCTACAAGCATGCTCACTCCTGCACTCTTTTCCAGTTGCATTCTCTCAATTCCACTAGAATGTTCTTGGCCTCTTTTGTAAAATGTGCTGGGTGCGTGGCTAGCCCTTTGAGGGTATGATTTTATTTGGCAAAGAATACTTAGCATCCAAACCCATGTTTTTTATGGCCCTTCCAAAATTTCATGTATCACATAATAAAGCAGTTGTAAAGACATATGGTGCCTAAAAGCTTACTGTATAATTTAGTAAATGCTTTCTTCCCTTCTTCCATCCATTCATTTTCATGAGTAGGCAGGAGTTTATCCCTGCAAGTACCAGGCTCAAGGCAGCAGTAATCTCTGAATGGGGGACAAGCCCCTCTCAAGGTGGAGACACACACAAACGCACATTAGGGCTAATTTAGCATTGCCATTCATCTTGACCTTCTGGACTGTGGGAAAAAAAACTAGAGCAAATGGAGGAAACCTACACTAACATAGGTTGAACATGCAAACTCCATGAAGGGAGTACCTGGGACACAAATCCCTTTCTCCTTGTTCTGATACAGCAGTGCTACCACTCTGCCACCATGCTGTGCCTCCTCCCTTCCTTTGTGTGTAAAACTGGATTTTTTTTTGTACTACAGGTCAAGCCTCACATCTCTCAAAACAAAAATTGTCTTTGACAAAAATATACATAATTTGCTTTTTTCCATCATCCCAACGATTGTTCCAAGTTTCTCACCATAAACAGAGGGCAGAGTGGTGGATCTGAGGCTAAAGCTCAGCAGTGGTATCCCGAAGGTTGCGGTTTGAATCCCTGTCACTGCCAAAAAGAGATCATACTCTTCTGGGCCTTTGAGCAAGGCCCTTAACCCTCAATTGCTCCAGGGGCGCTATACAATGGCTGACCCCAAGGGGTATGCGAAAACTAACAAATTCTTAATACGAGAAATTGTATAAGGCGAAATAAAGAACAAAAAAAATAACACTTTAACACCAAGTCAATAGTATGTCCAACAGGCCTTTAATTTAGGTGAGTTAGGCTAGTTTTTGTGCCATCACTCATTACTGACATCCTCCAAAGTACATTAACACTCCATGATACAAATAATTATACACAAGCTTTAAACTAGAAGACCAACCACCATGCTTCTAATCTGGACTGCCAAACAATGTTACTCTCCATCTCCTAAGCACAGAACATCCACAAAAGTTACATTTTGAGGCAGCTGATTAACCTTTTTATTTATAAGTCTATAAAACATACAGACAGGTGCACAGTCCATGACTGGTGGACAGGGAGCCATTATTCTTTGTGATGGCAAAGCATTATATTTGAAAGTTGCTGAATTTTTTTGGTCATGCCTGAACACTGTTCTCAGTATGTTTTCAAAGTGTAAAGTACAATGGTGACATAATTTTGCATTTTTTTGTATGTTTGTATTTTTAAAATAAAAAGGTAGGCCACATTGAGTCAAAACTAGGAACCTGAACCCTCAAAATAATGAGAAAGAATGTGGTTTACAGTATTTGGGCTCTTGTCTCCTCCCTTGGTCTTCAGTTATCATAATGATGATCATGATGGTGATCAGAGATGGACTCAGCACTGGCTATTCCAGTTGATGCAATAGGAGTTGTTGATGCAGTAGGGATAATATAGGGGTACTGGTCATCGGAAAAAGTGTTAGTGGTTGGGGAAACTCTATTAAAAATTAATTAAGGCCTACCGTACACAAGAAATATGGAATATTTTTGATTGTAGCTATTATTGTTTTTCATTATTTGTACATTTTTATATGAAGAAAACTCTTAAGGTTTATATTTGTGTGTCTTTTTTGTGTAGTTCTTGAGGGACACAGTGTGGTTCTGGATCATTACCCACTATAATTAGTTTCCCTTTTCTTGTACAATATTTGGAAAGAATGTCAAATTAAAACATACACAATTTTAATGGCCTTCAAACTAATTGAAAGTCTTGCTGCACTGCATAGGGTGAGCCATCACTTGGCATTGTGACGTTCATGCTTTATCATTTTTACATTTTGCAATTCTTATTACTGAAATCTTTTCTGTACAGAATCAAAAGCTGGGTTTTCTAACAAAACATGCTTTGCTTAGTTTTCTACTTTTCTCAAACCTGCCTCACAACTGAATTCAGTATTATTTTTTAGCTTAACTTGAATTACCTTTTACTGTGTTTTATTGCACTTTAAAATAATCATAAAATTATTTAATAGATGTTCACTAAAAAAGAAGCTTTATGCAATAACCTTCTACTGATTTACTGAAATGAAAACGTCTACTTAATTGTTTTTAACTTGCAGTCAGTTATAATTGGATAATTTGAGTAATGAGCTGGAAAGTATAGCAGTGGTTTGGAATTTCAAACCTCTCAACTAAAGAAAGAACTGGTTAGCTCCCAGGTCTGTCACCATGTACAAAAATTTTCTTCTGGTACTCCAGTTTTCTCTCAAACATCTGAAAAATGATTGTGCTACCTTAACTACTGTTGCCATCCTAGCATGTGTGAATGAACCCTCTAATGCATGGGTGTTGAACTCCAGTCCTGGAGGGCCGCAGTGGCTGCAGGTTTTCCTTCTAACCATCTTCGTAATTAGTGACCATCTTTTTCTGCTAATTAAGTTCTTTTGCCTTAGTTTTAATTAACTTGACTCAGACCCCTTAGTTGTCTCATTTTCCTTAATTAGCAGCCAGACAACAATGAGACACAAAACAAGCCGCCACATGACCCATCACACAATATCTGAAAATAAAGACAGGTGAAGGTTTCGATAAGGTTGATCTCTCAGGTCACAAAAACATTTCGATGGCGTTCTTAGAAAAAACAGAAAATCAACAGTTTTGGAAATTCTGCTGTGGTAGAATGAGAGCAGCAACAAGCCGTAGAATTAAATAAAGAGTTTCATTAACAGCAAGAATCTGCTTCTCATTAAGAGACTGGTTGGAGTGAAATTGGTTGGAGTATTTAGCTGGTCATCTGTTGGCTTGTTTCACATTTCATTTCTGTTTAGCTGTCATTTAATGATAAAAGGAATAAATTCATATGACTGAATCCTTAAAAATGGGGCTATTAAAATAAAGGGAAAAGAAGTTAATTAGCAGTGAAAACTGATCACTGATTAGGAGAAGGGTTTGAATGAAAACCTTCAGCAACTGCGGCCCTCCAGGACTGGAGTTTGACACCCCTGCTCTAATGGATTAGCATTCTTTCCAGTAGTGGCTTCTTCTTTTTACCTGATATTTCCTATAAAGGTTTTGTCTCCCTGCATTGGAAACATTTATCTCAAAACAAGAATTGGACACACCAGTAAAACAACACATAAAACAAACAAAAATATATGTACATGGAGAAATTTTAAGCTCACTTTTCTGTAGCTTGCAGTTAATTAATTAGTCTGACATCTTCTCCAATGATGATTTAAAAGATTGGGATATATTATAATCATATAATGTTTACTTGCTGAAGATTGCACAGTGAGTTGGAGAGACCTGAGGTAACAGGCTTCTTTTTCAAAGTCCAAAACCCTTCTCATTGGTCACATACTTGAATACTACTGTTTCAAGTCTATTTTTCTCAATAAGTAAACACACAAAAGTATTTATGTAATGCACTTTAAATTAGAAACTTTGAAACATTCAGCTAAAGATACAGTCTTTTACATGTTGCCCTTAAAGTGAGTTGTTAAAGCTTTAATTACATTGATTGATTGCTTAATTAATAGAGCATAAAATGAAACTGCTGCACATGGAGACAAAGAAACGCCTCAGAAATTTCAACCTGTGCCATTTTTATGTTTTTATAAACAAGACAAACATTAGATTTAATTACAATATGTTTGTCCTAGGCAACTTTCAAAAATTAAACCCAATTTTCCCTTTAATTGTGGCTCTACTCAAAAAGGTTAAGCTACCAACTAAGTTTCAAGGTGATCAAGAAAATAATGTTGCCAAAGGAAATAACTGTTAAGTGTACGAACAATGGAAGATGAGAATTTCCTGCATTTCCACTATCAGATATGTTATGCAGTTTTACATTTCATAAAGTAATTTTCAATGAAATATCTATATTGAATAGCTCTTTTTCTATTGGCAAGATAAAAATAAATTCTCTCTTCACTTTTCACCTTGAAATAAATTATGTCTTTTAGGCTCCAATACACAAAACTGCTCATTTTTTAGGAAAACTGAAGGCTTGCTGTACAGAAAATATTAATAATTAAAATGTTGATGGCACATTTGTATAATGTAATTTCTTTCTTTTTTTATTTGTGTGTATTCGAAAAGCTCTCCAGATGTCTTTATGTTAAAACGAATTAGAATCCTGTTAGCAGCAGGATTTATATTGTAGTCACAACAAGAGATGATATTTTTTAATATATTAATAAAGGAAAAATTGACTTGGACATGAAATACACTTTTACTTATAATGTTTATAATTAGACAAGGACACTAATGCATATTAATGTGCATGTTCTTTTGATAGGTAATGAAACAGTGGCAGTCTACTTATTATGTGAAAACTTCTTAAAGAATTTCAAAGTTTTTTGTCCAGCAAGTAACAATAAACTTATTTTAGGAACAAGCACAATGGTGTAATTAGCAATCTACTGACATTCTATGGAAATAATCACTTTGGTTAATAACTCAAAAACTAATACATACAATAATTCTTTAAACTATCTTTGTTATTTGAATTTTAGTGACTTTTTTAAAGTCATCCCACTCCAAAGGCCTACTTGTTTGTATTTAAGCAGTATCTTAGTAACTACATACATTGTTTTGCATAACTGATTGTTTGGATAGCAGAGCACATCACAGGAAAGAGCTACAGCAAACCTGATGCTCCAGAAGAAATATCCAAACTTGAAGCCATATCTGACTCTCCCCTTTTCTTTTGCATTTATTTTCACTGCCTTCTGCGCCTTAGAGCATTTGTACTTTCATTTAGGTTTGTTCGAAATAAGTGGGGATGACCGGGTTGGCACCCCAACATTTATAGAGCAGACTCATGTTTCCTCACTGGACTAGACTATGTATAAGTGCAGTGATCCTAAACTCAGTGAAAGGCCTTATACAAAGATAAATCCAGTTGAGGTGAAAAAACATATAACCTGTTAGTGTAAGTTAATAAATGGATAGAGTTGGATGAAGTGTATTAGGAGAGGTTTTCAGCTCTCACCACATTTCAGTCTCATAGTCTGAAATTTTAATTTATCAGAAAAGGAAATGTTATTTGTAAGTCATGCATTCTTCTTCAGGGAGCCCTTTAGAATGAAAGTAAACAGTAAACAGTGAAATAGTAGAAAACTGACACAATGTCATTTTAAGTATTTATTCCCCAATATCAATATTTTGTTAAATTACCACTTTCTTATAGAGTGCCTTTTCTTTTGTAGAGTGCCTTTTCATTTATGTTATTTTCAGCTCATTATAACATTTTTTTTCCTTTATGATTTTTTCTAATATAAGACAAAGTCAGTTTCAAAAGTGCTCTTAAATAAAAACATTAAAGGGAGCAATTCTGGGATTTGCTATTCATTAAAATGTGGGAATACTTTTGCAAAGCACCGTATATGAATATTTTTATGATTTTCTCAATTTATAGTGTAACTTAATGCTTGGTTTTTGCTATGTTTCTTTTTATTTAGAATACAATTAATTGCATTGTGTGGCAGATGGCTGGGGACCCTGCCCAGCCGGGATGCCTGGAAGGACCAGTAGAGAGACAATACAACAACAACAACTTTTATTTATATAGCACATTTTCATACAAAATAGTAGCTCAAAGTGCTTTACATAATGATGAAAAATAAAAGACAAAATAAGAAATTAAAATAAGGCAACATTAGTTAACATAGAAAAAGAGTAAGGTCTGATGGCCAGGGAGGACAGAAAAAACACAAAAAAAAACTCCAGACAGCTGGAGAACAAAACTAAAATCTGCAGGGGTCCCCTCTGGGCATTCTACCTAACATAAATTAAATAGTCCTCTTTGTATTTAGGGTTCTCATGGACAGACTTGATGATGATGGTCATGCAGACTTCTGGCTATTAATCCATCACTGTTGGAACATCACGATGCTTTGAGTAGATGATGGTGGCGCATGCCACCACCAAAAGGACACCGGAAAAAGAAACAGAAGAGAAAGTAGGGGTTAGTACAGATTTTAGAGCCACCATGAATAGTTATTATAATGAATTGGATATACAGAGTATCAGGATTAAATTACAGTGAAGTTATGAGAAGGCCATGTTAAAATAATGTGTTTTCAGCAGTTTTTTGAAGTGCTCCACTGTATTATTAGCCTGGCGAATTCCTATTGGGGTGCTATTCCAGATTTTAGGTGCAAAACAGCAGAAGGCCACTTCACCACTTCGTTTAAGTTTTGCTCTTGGAATTCTAAGGAGACACTCATTTGAGGATCTGAGGTTACGATTTGGAATATAAGATGTTAGACATTCCGATGGGGCGAGATTATTTAAGGCTTTATAAACCATAAGCAGAATTTTAAAGTCAATTCTGAAAGACACAGGTAACCAGTGTAGTGACATCTCCCACCTCCCTTGAATACTTCCCTTGGGCCATGAGAATGCAGCCGCTAGGGGACACCCAGAAAATGGCTACAGAGCCATGGATTGCAGCACTTCTGCCACAACATGAAGTGCTCCTGGAAGATCGTCATGGAGCCCCTGGAGTACATCCGGGGAATTATAAGAGGGGACACCTCACCCAAGTAGATGATCCAGAGTCAGGAGGAGGTGGACAGAGCTTGTGTGGAGAAGAGTTAGGGTGAAAAAAAGAAGGGAAGGGAAGAGAAGAGAAGAGAGGAGAAAGAAGAAATTGAGGATTTGGTTTTGGGTAACACACAATGCCCAAAACCAAATCCTCAATCCCTTCTTTTTCCTCTCTTCTGTTGTGGCAGAAATACTGCAAGTACTGTTACTGCTGGCTCACAGTTGTAATGTCCTGGGTTCAAGTCCCTGTCTAGAGTGCCTAGTAAGTAATCTGCATGCTCTCCCACTGTTTTGTAGGTTCTCTTTTCAGGAACTTCAATATTTTTCATACATCCCAAAGATGTGTAGGATAGATTGTCAGCTTTGAGTGACACAGAGTGTGTGCACTTACTCTAGGACTGGTTCCTGCCTAAAATCAAGTTCTAATGGTAGTCTATTTTAGACAAATCATTGTGACCACCAGGGGGCGCTGCAGCTCCCAAAACTTGTGACACAAATACACGTACTCAAGTCCCAATTAATATAAAGGTTTTAATTCATCAAATACATTTACATAAATACATTTACTTTTGCTTATTTGGTTGACACCTTTATCCAAAGAGACATAACATTTATGATACAACTGGTTGCATTTATTTTGGTTTTCTAATTGGAGCACAGGCAGGTCAAGTGACTTGCTCATGATCACACAATGTCAGTAGCAGGATTTAAATCCAAACCATCAGGGTTTGAAGTCCAAAGCCTTAACAATTATTGCTTTAGAGAAAAAGTCATCCAAATTCTAATTATTTAGATATAAGAAATTTGACAAACAAGAGGAGGCCATTCAGTCCCCCAGACTTGTTTATTCAGCTCATGGCTCCTCCATATTCTACCCAGAGGCTCCCAAGGCCTCAGCCCCCAACTCCAGGACTTAACTGCCTGTTCTTAACTCCCACATCTCTCCATGCAACCTTCATAATAAGGCTTTAAAAAGGCAAACACCACACACAATACAATACTTCAACATTTTTTTCTTCTCCATTCTTCCAGGCAAGCTTTGTCTGCTTCCTCACGACTCAGGCTTACCTGAATGAAGGAGACTGCTCCTTTTGTTTAAAATCCAGGAGCACTTCCACTGTCCCAGTAATGTGGCTCATACGTCTGGGTACATCTATATCTTAGTGAAGTAGAGCAAGTAAATTCCCACAGCGCTCCTTGGTGGCACCAACAGAACCCAACAGGGCTGCCCATAAGAACTACAATTCCTGATATGCCTTTGGGTCTCCACAGTGGTATCGAAGCCCAGGAGGGCCGGAATCTAGGGCAATGTCCTGAACAAATAATCTTCCCCTGTCCTTCCATGCTATTGTCATCCCTACCAGGTAAAGATCACAGTTCTGCCCTAGCTAGGATGCCAGCCCCAGTGTCCCATCTCTCACAGCATATTTGAAAAGAATAAAGATAGCTGCATTCTCCTTCATTACAACCAACCCTACTTTACATCTACTGTACTTACTATTTCTAAGAAAACGTCGTCCACTCATTTCCCATGTTCTACTGAAACATGCAGACAGTCTCCAAGGCATGCAATGTCAGATGAAACCAGTCTGATAATACAAATGTAAATCAATCACATTTTAATTTTAATAAAAATATTGGGCCACCACATACACTTCAGAATGAAATACAGCCTGTGGTGTCCATGTGTACAAATGGGGAATCTGTGCAAAATTTGGCAAAGATAGATTCAGTGGTGTGAATTTGTATCCTATACAAACAAAAATGGGTTGCCCAGAGCTTCCTGACATGGGCCACTGACAAAATGAAACATAGGTGATGGCCTTCCCCTGTGCAAATGGTGAATCTGCAAATTTTGGCAAAGACAGATTCCATAGTGTATATCTAAGTCCTTGTCAAACAAACATTCAGCTTTGTATATCAGATTTGGAGTTTAACAGCAAGCCACTGAATTTACTAATATTTTCAGACCTATTTTCTTTTTATGTTATGTTTTTGTTTAACTTTGACTTTCCTGTATTTAGCTCAGTGTGATTAATGAAGTACAATAAAGTAGAATGATAGAAATCATAAATCTGTTCAAATTTGCAAAGTGCAAATATTCTATTGTAAGAGCTAATCATCGAAAGTTAAAGCTTTAAGTTAAACTTATATTAGTGTTTGCTTAAATAGAATAGAATACAGTTTTCTTTCATAGCTATAGGATATTATATAACCTTTTCCCCCTGTAATTTAACATGAGATAGAACCTTCTAAGCTATATCTGTAATACTGAGTGTTAATTAAGTCAGTTTGTGTTTTAGAATAGGCTCACAGCTAGCACGGGCTGAAAGACCCATTTGCACTTTGTAAACGAGATAGACATACAGTTTTCTGAATGTTTAGAAATGGTTCAACTGTATGAGTACACTTAAGGAATTAATCACTCTCCCCCTGCATTTTTTAACTTGCACTGCATTTTTATCACTCTAATTAATATTGTTTTTATCAGTATGCTTCTGCTGGAGTATATGAATTTCCCCTTGGGGATTAATAAAGTATCTATCTATCTATCTATCTATCTATCTATCTATCTATCTATCTATCTTAAGCATTGCAGAAGATAGATGAAGCTATAACGTGCTAACCCGACACAAACAGACGCTAGTGGCACAAGTCCAAAAAGCACACATGAATTTATTTATCTACAGTGTCCCCAACAGCCCAATCACATACTTTCCTTTCTTTATTTTACTTTCTTATTTTCTCTTTATCTCTCAGTCCTTTTCTTTTCTCCTCCACTCCTTCTCAGCAAGCTTTCTCCTCCTGTTCCTGACTCTGGCTCATTTTATAACGCCCCTGGAAGTGTTCTAGGTGCTTGTTGACCTACTTCTGGCAGCACTTCCAGGTGTGGCAGAAAACCCACCCAAGAGGGCTCAGCAGCTGTTGCAGCACCCCAACAGGGCTGTAGATAATTCCAACTCTTATGAAGCCTTGTGGGAATCCGAGGCGCAGTTGCAACCCAGGGGTCTGCCATCTAGCGTTCCGGGAAGGTAACATTCTGACCACACTTGCTCCCCCGGTCCTCCCAGCATGGAGACATCCTGGCTAGGCAAGGACCCAGGCTACCGCCACAGCGTTAAACATAACCTTTCTTAAACAAGAACTTTTCTTTTCTTTGCTATGTCAATTTTTCTCTAATTTTGTGTTAACTGTTTTACCTTAAATTTTTACTAAACCTTTTAAAAATGAAGATATTTTGTCTTTGGAATCATTTCAATGCGTCAAGCTATTACCAAATTTCCATGAAGCAAACTAAAGCTGCAGAACTTTGGTAATTTTGGGTAAATGCAGTTACATTTTATTTATATATATATATATATATATATATATATATATATATATATATATATATATATATATATATATATATTGTACATGCCACATGGGCTGAATGGACATCCCAACCAGGAGATGATTCCATAACTGGACGGGAGGACCAAAAGGGATGGACGGACAGCACACTAGGAAAGAAGGATGTCACTGAAAGCTTTTTATTCCCCTAGCACACTAGATGACAGCAGCCCCAGATGTCAGGTCCCCCTAGGAAACCAGCAAGGCATGCTGGGAGTTGTAGTTTGGCAGAGCAGACCTGCTGTAGTCACTGGGGGCCATGAGCGGGCATTGCAGAGAGACAAGGTCCCTGTTATAATGGACTTCTGTGTGACCTGGAAGTGCTTCCATCGGGCAATTGCCCTGGCCCCAGAAGTACTACCAGGTCTGTAATATAAGGGACTGCATTCCCTTATTCAGGTGAGTCAGAGCTGGGAAGTAGTGTAGCAATGCTTGAGTGGAGGAGGGTAGTGCATTAGGAAGAAAGAACTATGGAGTGAAAATCTGTGTTTTGTGCTTGTGTAACATATTTGAGGTGATAAGGTTAATAAAACTACCTTTATCTGAACCCGGGATTATGCTGTGTGTGTTCGTGTTGGGGTTTGGGCTGTTGACGCCCTGGTTTCCATCACAATTTATATATATATATATATATATATATATATATATATATATATATATATATATATATATATTTAATATATCAGCAGTCAGTACCGCATATTAGTTCAAATCTTCTCACCAGAACTGCTTCACGTGTAAATGATTGTGTGTTACACAAGTGTGTTACCTTTTCTACTCAATTGTTTTCCCGGTTCATATCAAATTGAAATATTCCTTTATTTTTAGCCTACACAAAATAATCTTCAATTAATTTAAATTAATTAATTGATTAAATAAATGTTTTAATTGTCAAATATAAATGATTTACAACTGTTTGACAATCTTTCATTGGTAAATTGGGCTAATTGGTTTACCTTCCAATTAATTTGATTATTACTGTTGCTGACAAATATGTCAAAGTAACTTGAATAATAACTCATCAAGCAAGAAAAAAATTAATAACAATGACGGATTTTGTACCGTATGATTACACTCCTAATGTAACGTGCTTCAAGTGCGTGCTGATAAGTCCTTGTCAGCTGCCAAGGATGTTTTTTTTTTACAGTATTGCGATTGAGACTAAGAAAAATTAAAAAGTCTTAGGTGTATAATCAAGTAAAAGTCAAGAAATACATAAAGACAATACTAGACTGAAAATCTGGATTTAACCAAGAAGTAATGTGTTGAATGAGTTGTAGGAATCTCCTACAGCCAGCATAGGTGCAATAAGAAGCAGCACATAACCTCCAAGTTTTGATAAATATTATATTTTACAAACTAACACTGCCTTTAGTGCCTAAGGTACATTCCTGCCTCTGGTTTCCTTCAATAGGCAAAAGAAATGTTTTTTGCAATGTGCAAGTAAGTAAAAGTGCAAGAGTTAAAATATTTTAATTTGAATGATAAGCTACTTGACTAGAAGACTTTGTACAGCAAAGAACATTGGGAATGCTGAGCTTCTAAACACCCATTTTAGAAATTGTAGTCATAATCATTGCATTAAACCATCAGTAATGGTCCAAGCTAGCCACTTACAAGATACTGCGAGAATGCTACCAGTTTGTCTGTCAGCCTTTTGGAATTATCCCAGTTGAAGACAAATTGTAGTAGAAAGCTGTCAAGGCTTATGAATGATTTAACATTTATTCAGTGATCATGGGTGACATTTTGGGATAAGGAACTGCTAAAGAGTAACATAAAAACCTTTGTGCTATTTTACAAATTTGCTGCAAGCAAGTGGTCCTACCCATTCCTGAAAATTGTACTATTTATGTCACTATGGTCACTTAATTTGTCCAACCCTCATTATCCATCCCACAAATAGTACAATATGCATATCTATATGATACACATGAATAACTTGCAGGTTACATTGAAATGTCTTGCCATATTCATCAAAGAAACATCAAAGATGTTTTGTTTGGGAGTAGCTTACATGTCTTCAGCTTCTCTTTACTTTTAGCTCTTCTTACAGTCTTTACAGCCTATAATAGGAAAAACTGGTCTCAAAATGAAATTCTAGGTTTGAAGTAAATAATCTCTCAATGAAAGATTTTCCCTATTGCTAAATACACTCCTAACTGCAATGTATGTAACCAACCTTGTGTTGTGTCTTTTCTGATCCATTTGCTCCATCCATTGCTTCCATCAACTTTGGTGATTCTGCTGTCTCCCTCGTTCTACTTAAGTCTGAAGTGTATTATCCTTTCCAAAGCAATCATAATTGCTGCTGTTGTTCCAGCACAACAAAGATGTTTTCATAAAAATGTATTTTAGAATCCTATTCAAGATTATTATTTGCTTTGAAAAAAACATTGTTAGGATCAGAAGATTCTGGTTTCCCATTATCCTTAACTGGACTAAGTAAATCAAAAAATAGTGGTGGATTAAATGAAATAATAACAGTTATGTATGAAGTCTACCTCTTAACCTCGTGAGCCAACTTAATAAACAGCCAAGTTTCTGTGTATCTGTGCAACCGTATGCTGTCTGGTTGCTATGTGTCTCTGTCATTCCAACAGATGCCACATCATAAAAATTAACACTGCTTTTAGGAATCCCATACCAAATGGCATTTAACACAGGCTTATGCATTGCATTTGACATTACAACAGATGGCGCATCAAAAGCATTTGCAGTAATGAATTTTACAAAATACAATCCAATGGATGCAAATGTTAACATTGAGGTCTATGTTGATTACTGTATTTCAACCAGTCTTAGACGGTAGCACAGCTAGTGCATTACAATAAAATATAGGATACAAATTAATATTCTATTAATATTTTATATGGTTCAGTAAAAGTGTACAAAATTGGTTTCAGCAATGAACCCTAAGCTGCAAGCATCTAGCTCCTTGGTGCTCTAGAATTGGTTTAAGCTGGTTTGTGAACATTATATCAACAATTAAGGGCTTTTAAAGGCAGTGATCAGCATGAGCTCAAGCGCGTGCAGAAGGAACTCCGAGTCCAGCTCAGGGCGGCAAAGGAGCAGTACAGGAGAAAGCTGGAGCAGAAGTTGCAGAATAACATCATGAAGGAAGTGTGGGATGGGATGAAGATCATCACTGGCTGCAGCTTGAAGCGGGTTGCCACCATCGAGAGTGATGTGGAGAGAGCAAACCAGATGAACAACTTCTTTAACAGGTGTGACCACCCTAACCCACTCTCACCTCGGAGAGTGAGACCCTCCACCCATTCTGCAGATACCAGCATAGGAGAGAGTTGCCCCCACCCACAATTACAGCAGCCCAGGTAAGCAGAGAGCTGAGGAGACATCGTGACAGGAAAGCAGTGGGTCCAGATGGAGTATCACCATGACTGCTGAAGGCCTGTGCGCTGAAACTGGGGAGTCCTCTACAGTGCATCTTCAACCTGAGCCTGAAACAGGGGAGAATCCTTAAGCTTTGGAAAACATCTTGCATCACCCCAGTCCCAAAGGTATCACATCCTAGTGAGATTAATGACTTCCGGGCCTGTTGCTCTGACGTCACATGTGATGAAGACCATGGAGCGGCTGCTGCGTCACCACCTGAGGCCACAGGTCCACTACGCCCTCGAACCTCTGCAGTTCAAATACCAGGAGAAGGTGGGAGAGTGGGAATGTGATCATCTATATGTTACCCCGATCCCTCTCCCACTTGGACAGAGGCAGCGGTGCTGTAAGAATTATGTTTCTGGACTTCTCTAGCGCCTTCAATGCCACCCTACCTCTGCTCCTTAGGGACAAGCTGACAGAGATGGGAGTAGATTCATACCTGGTGGCATGGATCGTGGACTATCTTACAGACAGACCTCAGTATGTGCGTCTCGAGAACTGCAGGTCTGATATTGTGGTCAGCAGCACAGGAGAGCCGCAGGCGACTGTACTTTCTGAGGTCCTGTTCAGCCTATATACATCGGACTTCCAATACAACTCGGAGTCCTGCCACATGCAAAGGTTTGCTGACGACACTGCTATCATGGGCTGCATCAGGAGTGGGCAGGAGGAGGAGTATAGGAACCTAATCAAGGACTTTGTTAAATGGTGGGGAGGGTAAACGTTAACATTATACAAAGTTATTGTCTGTTTTACCTGCATTTTTATCACTCTTTAATTTAATATTTAGTAGGAGTATGTGAATTTCCCCTTGGGATTAATAAAGTATCTATCTATCTGTCTATCTATCTATCAATTGAATTTGGAAGTTTGCCACTTAAAACAGTCAAGTCTGCAGTAAAAAGCATATAACATTACAAACTATTAATATATTAGTAAATGTATTTTAGACTAAACACTGTCCAGTGCCAATACGGCCAGGATAAAATCCAGCTACGTACCATTCACAACTGAACTAAGCAATTTAAAACAAAATGCTCATAAGTTAGAACAGTTGGGGAAACACTTTGAAAAATTCCTATTAGCCTGCAGAATTGAATAAGGTAGTGAATGAAAACATGGCCACTGATGTCACTGTACAGTTAAGTTACTTAATAACTCTCATCCATTTGTTAGGTGTTGTCATGATGGAACCTATAGGCTAGATCAAGTAGATGTGGTAGAAGGCTGACTGGAGGGCAGAGTCAGGTTGGTATCATTGTTTTGCCTCCAGGGCAGCAGCTTCATGACTGTGGACTAAACAGACAGATACGACTTCTCTGACCTACCTTACAATCCCCTCGTTTGTTCCCTGTATTTTAGTTACAGCACACCTAGCCTAATGGTAACGCTCTTGACAGCAGATCCAGATAGTAGAAGGATGAATGTATTTTATGCTTAATATTTTAACATTTTAATTGCTTAATAGATTTCAATTAAAAATGTTAACTTCCTTATAACTGAGCTCACATTGTGGTATTATATTTTTGGATGACAAAGTCTGAAGAGATTTCCTTGTAACACTTGTTTAAAAAATCAGGTTATGCAAATTAAATTTTAAATGTTTAAAAATAATTTCTTCTGCTACTACGTCTCTCTCTACTGTTTTTCTACTTTGAAATTACAAGTGCAGCATTTGCTTCTTCAAGCACAATCCTAGACAAATAGTGTTTATTATTTGTATGTTTCCCTTTATTCCTAGGTGATTCCTTATGGCAGAACAAACATTTCCTAGTACTAAAACGTATAAGGATGAACATGCTTTGCATGCCATTAAGGATTCTGACATGTTCAGCGGTCAGATTTAAAATTAGAAAAACCTGCCAGGAAATGACTTTCTAGTAATAATGATGGCATGGTCCTGAAATGACGCACTGCTGCTTTGCCGGGAAATGATATGTCCTAGCTATGTAGATGGGTACAACGTGGCATAAGTCACCATCACTCAGGATAGTAGGTTTGACAGACTTCCAAGTAAGTTGGATAGATAGAACATGGCAGGCAGGTCCCTTAATACTGCAGACTGCACAAATATTCCAGGCTAACAAGAGAAGCAGTCTCCAAGGTGATTATAGCTTTGCAGCTGCACATATGAAATCATCTTTAAACTGCCAGTATAGACTGATGTCGGGAATGATTGCTTAGAAAAATTAAAAAAAGATCTGAAACCTACACACATTAATTTCTAAACGTCTTCCAGTGAGAAGCAACTGTTGCTTGCTTTGTGCCAAGCATTTAAGGTTTCTTATCCAAAGCGCTATTAGCTATTTCCTTTGTGCTCCTTTCATCTTTGTTTCAAAATCTTCTATTACTCACACACTGTACTTTAGTTCAAATAAGGATATAGCAAACAAGAATCAAGTTTATGTTCTGCAGTTCTGCAAGTCGGCATAATTGTCTAATTGCAAAATTCTGAAACTTTTCACTGTAAATAGTGTGGTGCAACCTTTTAGATGTCACTCCCCACTGACTCTTCATAAAACACTCAATGGGAAAACATTTCCCTGATTAGAACTCTTTATCAAATAAGCTGGAACTGGAGCAAAGTAAAGTGAAAAAAATGTGCAATATGCATGCAATAATATGTAAAAATATAATAAATTGTTAAACTAGTTTTCTAGTGGAAACTGGGAAAAAAGCGTGATATGTTAATAATTCACAGAATCATGAGAACTTATTTCACTTGACAAGAATTAATCCAGGCAACTGTAAATATTTGATTTACTTTTGCTTGATCTTGACATTGCAAATGGCAGAATTTCTTCAACATAACCCATTCAGAAATTCATTATCATGCAGAAAAATAAAAAAGGAAAGTCCCACACCTCTGAATGATTCATATTTGTATGTTTTAAATGTACCTCTTGTTTTTAGTAGCTAGAAGGAAGGAATAATATGGTGGTGGAATGGTTTGTACAATTACCCCAGAGGTCCAACGACGCAGGTTCAAATGCTATCCAAAGCATGGTTTATGTAGAAATCACACATTTTCTCAATTCATGTTTTATTTTTCTAAAAACTATGGCTTACTGCAACATTCCAAAGATGAGAAATTGCCATCTAATTCAGGGTTAGTGCTGTTTTTTTGTCCTGTGATACAGAGATATACTTCAGCACTCCATTAATCTATAATGTAAAACATAGGATCTCAAAATAAATGAATATAGAGATGTATTACATTTGTGACATTCATTTCACATTTTAAATGAGGCTAGATATATTTTAAATCTCATTTGAGGTTGGCAATTGATTAGTTTAAGTTTTATATTTGAAAAGTCACAGAAGCTAATTCTACAAAATGCATCATAAGATAAATATAGCATCTTTATTTCAAGGGCAGCTTTCTGGAAAAATAGTTCTTCTGTAATATTATATTTATAGTTTAAAACTCTTTATTTTTTTTCAAATGAAATATGCACTCGATGTGTTATTTTTGGTTAGCATTTAATAAAAATTTAATTACAAATATATAAATTTACATTAAAACCTGAGGAGACTGGTATTGCTTAAATGACATGTGAGTCTCACACTTACACACAGCCAAACTGGAACACACTGTAACATGACATTTGTGTCTTTGGAAAACATGGAGAAAAACCTTCACAGGCACAGGAAGAACATGCCAATCTGAACTAAACATTGTTATTAAATATGAAGGTGCTTTTAGCATAATCATACACTAGACACTGCAATATGCATTGTTTTTTTTTAATACTGTTTTTCATACAAAGTACTGAAAACATCACATGGAAATTTTATCAGAAGTTGGGTTCACTTTCTTATTATTTTAACTTACAGCATTCAGTCTCAAACCTGAAAGTACTTGTGTTAAGGTTGCCCTCCACCCTTAAACAAGGAGAAGTAACTGAAAGGCATCCATCCATCCATCCATCCATCCATTTCCACTTATCCGAGATCGGGTCGCAGGGGCAGCAGCTTGAGCAGAGATGCCCAAACTTCCCTCTCCCCGGCCACTTCTTCTAGCTCTTCCGGGGGAATCCTGAGGCATTCTCAGGCCAGCTATGAGACATAGTCCCTCCAGCATGTCCTGGGTCTTCCCCGGGGCCTCCTCCCGGTTAGACGTGCCCGGAACACCTCACCAGGGAGGCATCCAGGAGGCATCCTGATCAGATGCCCGGGCCACCTCATCTGACGCCTCTCGATGCGAAGGAGCAGCGGCTCTACTCTGAGCCCCTCCCAGACGACTGAGCTTCTCACCCTATCTTTAAGGGAAAGACCAGACACCCTGCGGAGGAAACTCATTTCAGTCGCTTGTATTCGCAATCTCATTCTTGACCATAGGTGTGGGTAGGAACATAGACCGACTGATAAATTGAGAGCTTTGCCTTATGGCTCAGCTCCTTTTTCACCACTACAGACCGATTTAGAACCTGCATCACTGCGGACGCCGCACTGATCCGCCTGTCGATCTCACGCTCCATTCTTCCCTCACTCGTGAACAAGACCCGAGATACTTGAACTCCTCTACTTGGGGCAGGATCTCGCTCAAACCCTAAGAGGGCATTCCACCCTTTTCCAGCTGAGCACCATGGTCTCAGATTTGAAGGTGCTGATTCCCATCCCAGCTGCTTCACACTCAGCTGAGAACCGATCCAGAGATAGCTGAAGATCACAGCCTGATGAAGTAAACAGGAATTCTGCCCATAAAAGTTATGAACAGAATCGGTGACAAAGGGCAGCCTTGGCGGAGGCCAACTCTCACTGGAAAAAGGTTTGACTTACTGTCGGCAATGCAGACCAAGCTCTGACACCGGGTGTACAGGGACCAAACAGCCATTATCAGGGGGTCCGGTACCCCATACTCCCAGAGCACCCCCCACAGGATTGCCTTTTCCAAGTCCACAAAACACATGTAGACTTGTTGGGCAAACTCCCATGCACCAGGACACTGCTAAGGGTGTAGAGCTGGTCCACTGTTCCACAACCAAGACGAAAACCACACTGTTCCTCCTGAATCCAAGGTTCGACTATTCGATGGACCCTCTTCTCCAGGACCCCAGGCATTCATTAACTTTTTTTTTTTAAACCAAAGGGGATTTTTAGGAAAAGTAACTACATATGTTGCTGTAACTGCCCAGTTCATTCCTAATATGTTATTTCATTTCCCAGTGTAATTAAAACAACATTTCAGGATCTATTCTGTTAATTCTCTTCTCATTTTTAGGTTGCTGCTGTCCCACCTGAATGAACAGAACATGTAAGTTGAGTATAGGGTTAACTTGGCTATCTGTGCTAATGAATACCTTTTTCTTTTAAGAACCTCTTATCAACGTAAGCATCTTAATTCTAAAATCATTAAAAATACAATATACATTTAGCTCTTTAGATGTAAGGGTCAAAGAATTATTTTCAGGTAGGGTCTGTTTCATTTATAGAAAAACACTGTTGAAGTTTGAAGGCTGATGAAAAATTTCACACAAAGAAACAAGGGGCAACCTCAATTTTGCATGAAGCCTTTCTGTAGTTTACAATGTGCAATACAGAGCTATTATTTATTTAATATACCACACAAGGAAGAAAATCAACACTCATCACAGTTCTACATTTAAATTTAGTTGTTTTTTTTCAATTTATTTTTCCTTTAACATAACAGCTTCAAACCAGTGTAATCCAAATCAGGATGTGTGTTTGTGTGTGTGTGGTGGTTGGTTATGTGGAATCTATCCTGGCATTACTGGATACAAGGTAGGAAAACAGCCTTGGACAGGCAAGGCCAACATACACACACCCACACATCACACTCATTTAGATTAACATGGTTTGAGAATTGTTTCCCTTGAAAAAAATTCTATGAAGTTTTTTGATAGAATTATTAATATCTTAATTTCCAGGAGGCCATAGAATGTTGAGTGGTTTGCCATAGTTTCTAACCCTTGCATACTGCATTGACTAATTACTGCTTGATTTTGATATATACAAATATTTCTATCATCAGCGTCTTCTACTGACTATTGTCATATTCACAGTTTTACATAATTTTTTTCATAATTTTGTCATAGTTTTTCAACCAGCATGCTGCTACACAGTGGTGCTCCCGGGTGTGCCATGGAAATAATAGTGTCATGAACCTGGGTCTAAACCTGAAAGGGACAAGACTTATCTGAGGATGACAGGACTACTTGTAGAAGCTGGCATAAAAGCATCTCCGCGATTGCTATGCTGCAAACACAGCACCTAGAGCACTTCGGATGTGTCTCATGGCTGCTAGAATCCATCTGCCTGGGTGTGTGGTCTCCAGTAAGCCTCACAGGGCTGGCGGATAGTGGGCATATGAGTTGCATCTGGGGCCATTGGGTGGATGGAATGAAGCAGCTGGGAGATGCCACCAAAGTGCTCACTAAGTTCCATGTCTGAGAACGCTGATCATGGAGCTGCATTTGTACCAGCTTCTGTGATAGTCCTGCTCTTTCAGACAGTCGAGCACATGTGTTGTGTTTGTTGTTAGTAGAATAGTGATTAGTGGTGTGCCTAGTGGTGTTATAAAATGTGCGTGAACCACAGAAAAAGGATGTGAAACACTGATCTGCATAGTCTATTCATAAGCTCAAAGGTGTTATGTGCTGCTCCAGCTCATACCCCAAAGTGGCTGTTGAACATCTCTGTATTATCAGTTTTTTCCATTTTGTGAATAGTTCTTTGCTGCACTAAGTGAATTTGTGGAATTTAACTGTAACTCAGATACTGATCCTTCTATTCTCCCAGAAGGTATAAAGAGCTTCATTTGCAATAATGTCACATCCTTTTCTTGAAAGCCAGCTTGTATTAATAATATAGAGAAGATCTCAACTAAAACACAACTGCAACATTTATTAAATCCATACCTAAGAAAAAAGAAACACATTATACATCCAAATATTTAACTTTACCACCTGCTTAAGGAAACACATTATACCTTTAAACCTGTTGTATTCTGTTCTTGGAAAGCCGAAACCAACTCCCAGGAGTATTACCTACTAAGAACAGAAAAAAAACGCAATTCTATATGTTAAGGTTTGTATCATAAACCATATTTTTAACGAAAGAGAGTAAAGCCCCAGGCACTAATTTATTGATTGCTCCTTTATTAACATTCTGTTGTGCTTCATATGTGCAAGTCTTTCAGATCGAATAAAGATCCTAAAAGGCCTCAATTTGCAGTTGCTGTGCAATAGCAATTACATTGTAATAACTTAAAATCATCACTGAAATATTTAAGGAATGTGTTTTCCTCAATCAATATATTTTTAATAGATATAATGAGTTATCCATTTGCCTTTGATTCTGATTTGTTTATCATGGTGCTGTAAGTGGCAATGTGTTACATGTTAATCAGACATGCATGTAGGAATTTCACTTTACTATTAATTAGTCATCTTCAACCATGGTTTGTCATTTTGTTCATGGGTGCATTAACTCAGATATTTGAGTTTTAAGCTTTTCTTTTAGAGTAATCATAATAAGGTAACTCTTGGTCAAGTATTATTATACATATTTGCTTTCTAGAAATCGAAAGGCAAAAATCTTTCTATTACAAAAAACAAAGGACTAAAAACACAGTTCCAGAAAAGAGAGTCAAAATGCTTTCACATAGAACTTGCTTAGGCCTGGGCAATATTCAGTCTCTTGCTTCTTTTAACCACAGTGCTTAAGTAGCCATGACCCACAAAATTATCACAGTGATGTCAGTTCTACGTCACGTGTGTGCACACAAACCCTGATACCGCCAACAAGATCTTATCAACGCGCAGCAGTGCATATTGAAAATATAAAAAGGATACAAAAATTACTTTAAATAATCCACATAAATTATATTCACAAAGATATTGCCCATTGACATTGATATTGAAATTTGTAATTTAGCATAACATGTTCTTGCTACATTACATTCCTGCTTTGTGTAATGTTTCATTTTTGAGTCTCTTGTTTGAAAATTCTCATTTGAAAAGGTTCTGGCAACCATCATCGTTCTCACTTCTATCTCTAGCCTCTGCTCTGCTTCAGGTACAGAAACAGAATCATACATCATGCTGTTGCCACTTCACAACTAAAATCGAACATTTCTATGGAGTGGAATGTTAAGCACTACCTGCATGTAAAGATGAAGAGTAAGTATTTTTATTCACTAAACTAAATATAGGAAGACATCAAATTCTCCCAAGATCAAGATTCCAGCCCCTGTAGTTGCCATGTCGCATGCGCTTGATGCGAAACTGTCATTTTTCTTCTTCTTTTCATGTAATCAGCTTATTCAGTTTGCTTCATGCTCAAACCTAATCCTTACAAGATCTATATACATTTGTTATTTAACATGTTCTGTACAAGACACTCTTGAACATGCTGCAAGTTTGAGACATTTCACACTATACAGAAACATGTTTAGATTATAATCTCAGTTGGCAAATCAACCATAACAAGTGTTTTCTTCTTTTCACCTTGCAGCTTCCTTTTAGGATATCAGTGCTATTGAAATTTGGTTTGTGCACATTACACAAAATTACACGATAAGACAATATGCTTACTCTTCTTTTCTCCTCCAACTTTATTTCTAAATTAAGTCTACTAGGAAGGAACATGATGTCACTAGGAAATCTCATCTTGTGTCCCACTCTCTCCTTTTAATCAGAACTTATCAAAAGCCGTGTCCCTCTAATATCCAATATCCACCTTGTCAATGCAAAGCCTCCTACTCCATGTTACAAAGGCATTAAAACTACATAATTTCATTTTTCTAAATGTTCTGCTAAAATTCATGCATTTGTTTTCTCTACCTGCCTTTTTCTCTCTCTGCATAGGACCTGCTGCCTTCCAAAACTTAATTTCAATACTGTACTGTATATTAGTTCAATATTAACTGCTTATTTGTGACACTTACACTTGCCACTTCATTTTTCATGTTTTAGCTTTGTGAAAATTTTCTCAGATTTGCAAATCACAACATCAAACAGCTAGCTTATAAGAGAAATACAACTTTTAATTTGGTCACTATAGCCACTTAAACTATCACAGTTAGCATGCTGTAAGATCAGGGCCTGGGGTTATTAAAGGTCTAGAGTTATTTCTTGCTCAATTAAATAAGCCTGTAATTATCTACTGCTAGAATTAATGTGGCATGGTGATTATGTGTCTTAACACCTTAGAATGGATTGTAGGGGATTTTCCAATTTTGCGAACAATTTACATTTACAGTAAATTGGTGGCACTACATTAAGAAAATGTGTGCAATCCAGAAACAAAAAACAAAAACAGAAAAAAACATTTTGTACCCAGTGGGATAAGTTAAAAGAGTTTTACATTAGCTGTTAATATCTATTAACTTACTGGACTGTATGTTTAAGAAAGGTTATTTGGTTAATGAGTTTCACATAGACCTCACCTTTGGAAACACTACCATGTTTATGCATTCCCAAAGTCTGCTTAATCTAGGTCAGGTACGCTAGTCTGGCAAAATTCTTTGCTAGCAGTGTTGGGCTCATAACAGAAATCAGAATTGGATGGGTTGCCAGTAAGTCACAGTGCACACTCTTATCACCGCATTTTAGAGTCGCTAAAGAGTTGCTATAGTATTGGATTGGATGCCAATCAGTACCAGGGTGCACTCACACTACAGTATTTTAGAGTTGAAAAATAACATAACACAAATTTGGATAGGATACCAGGGGAAAACACATGCAGATTACATTCAAGCTGCACATAAGCAGTGATTGGGCTGGGATTTGAACTGAGGACTCTGGAGGTGTGAGACAACACTGCCAACCACTTCACCACCATGGAGCCTTATGTAAACAACTAATTTGAAAATCTCTTATAATATATAGTTAAATATGTTAAATTCTTAGTAGGTTAACGGATTTTCTAGTTTCCTGTCTTATAAATCTTTGTAGACTGCTAATGCAACAATCTGCGATTCTGCAGCTAAATTATTTGTCTAGGAAAGGGACAAAAAAGGGTTACAGTTACCTATAAAGAGTAAGCTGCCTGAACAGCTTGAGATGCACTCTGTAAAGTTTATTATTGTGAAGGCAGAATCAGCCGATCAGGATGTGAAGCATGCTGTACACATGGGAGATGATGGATGGTGCAGAAATGTACATGACATAATGGAAGCTGTCTCAATCTCTTGTGACAGGTGATGTCTTCTGAGAAAGCAAAGAAATGTAGATTGGGAAGGTACCATGATAAAAGCCAAGAAGATTAAAAAGAATGACTGTTGTCATGGAGCCCCCTGTCTCGTAAAATACTTTCCCTACAGTGAGTTGGAGGCATATGTGAAAGGAGAGATATCACAATGGTCTGCTAAAGTTTGGAAGGGTCCTGCATATTCCCAGGGGCTATGCAATTATTCTCCACCCACAGGATATCTGCACAGGTGCCAACTACACAGAACTGAGGTCCTGTGTTATTTTCACTAGGGCAGACAGCTCAGAGGTAGCCTAGAGGCCTGGCACTTTTAATGTGAGAATGGAGGAAAGATTAATTTGGTGTTACACTTTGAGTTTTTATGTGCTAACAATCTCATATGTTCATTACTGTCGATAAAGAGGTTGTTAATAAATCTGTGAATTTAGAAAAAGGGGAGGGTGACTAGCTAACAGGTTAACTTTAATGCCCACCCAGCCTGAAAACAACTTAAAAATAAACTATGGTAAACAAAAAGAGGTGCAATCCACATAGAGTCTAGAAGAGAGATTCTTCTCTGAGATAGCACTAGTTATGATTTTAACTCTCCTGGTGGTGACTCATTACTAATTGTCAAAAGACAGCACTGAGGTTGGAATCTGAAAACTGTGTGTCAGGAGGCAGAGCATTACAGTTGCATGGTGGGGTGGCAGATTCTGACCAGATTTTTTTTTTCAGTCTTCAGTATTGTGGTTGGGAGATTAAAAGGGAAAATAAGGATGCTGTCCTTTTGCACAGATTAGAGATTCTGGATTCTTTGAGTCACGACAAGATTTAGGAATTATATATTTATTTTTTTTTGAGTTGAAACGTCAGTCATAATCTTATTTCACACAAATACAGGGTTGCAGGAAATCAGAATAATGAGTATATTGGAAGCTTTGGGTGCAGCACTGAACAAATTCAGATAGAATGAGAAAAGCCATGGAAAGAAAATTTTAATTTCAATTATATTTACAAAGGCAGTATGTTAATGGGGTGACATGCTATGATTCTTGTGAAAGTAAGGATGTCTTGAGATTAGAAAATTATAATGCTCTGGGTCAGCACTGGATTGAGGCTTGAGCCCGGCCATACTTTAAAAAACACACTTAGAACACACTTTAAGTTGCGGATGTGAGACTTTGAATGTTTTTTGTAAAAATAGTTTCTTCTAATTACTGTTTATTTTTCCTTGAAAGTCTTTATTTTATTACATTCGTTCAATTGGACATTTAAGATAAAGTTTCTTTCAATATTGTACTATGCTCAGCCTTTATATTCCAAAAGTGTTTTTCTCAATCATGATTCTGTCGACCCTCTGTGTCTGCTACTTCTGTTAGAAATGGCCTCCTAATCACCGAATTATAGGCAGAGTTAAATTAATTAATCATCTTGAGGGAATAGCCCGGAGGACAACTTTGTCATCCATGCAGCTCAGCTCAGCGTGATGATCCATTGAAAGCCGCAGAGAGCCAATTTTTACAAGACTGATGGTTCACTGAATTTCTAAAGAAATGCATGGCAGAATGGAAGGCATAGATTGTTTAAAAATATAGCCAAAAAGTCAGCTGACATTCCCATACATTGAATGCAGCTTTAGGCAATTTGCTTAGACTCTTGTGTGCATTACTTGCAGGGTTAGGCTGATTCACATCAGATATTCTCCATGCAGACATTTAATTTGATGTGAAATAACGGATGAACTACTATATGGTATTAATTTTTACTCTCTTATGAAGCCACCTAGATCATAGATATCTATTGTTGTCCTTAATAAGATGGCAAGAAATAATTACAAATTTTAACTCAAGAAAATGGTTATCTGAATTGAGTACATTCTTTAGTAAAAAGAAGCTGGAGTGATGGCAAAGTGGTTAGTACTGCTGCCTAATGGATCAAGTGTCCTTGAATTACACAACCTGTCATTGTCTTTGGGTAGATAGTATGTTTTATTTCAGGAACTGTTGTTATCTTTCTACATCATAAATGCAGATGTGGTTAACTGATGACTTGAAAAGTGTCCTTTAAGAGTGATTATGACTGTTTGGTGTGTGTGTCCTGCAATGGACTTGTGGCCTTTTCAGGGCTGTTTCCTGCTATGCACCCAGTGTTGTCAGGATAGATTTCAGCCTCACACAAATCTGAGCTGGATTAAATGGGTCTGAGAATGCTATAATATGTAGTGATGTTTTCTCATAGGTTCTCATCCTGTACAAATCAAGAGAAAAAGTAGATTAGCAATGTCTGTGCACAAGATTTGCAGGAATGAAAGTAAACCGAAAATAACCTCAAAACAACTTACAGTTTATGACTAGTAATGTCTTGCATGAGTATGTGAATTTATTTTCTTCTAGAACAGGGGTGTCGAACTCCAGTCCTGGAGGGCCGCAGTGGCTGAAGGTTTTCATTCTAACCATCTTCTTATTTAGTGACCAGTTTTTGATGCTAATTAACTTCTTTAGCCTTATCTTTAATTAGCTTGACTCAGGCCCCTTAGTTGTTTGTTCTTTAATTAGCAGCCGGACAGTAATGAGACATAAAACAAGCAGGGCATGACCAGCTCACCTGTACCCATTAAACAAAATCTGAAAATAAAGATGAGGTCTCGTTGGTTGATCCCTCAGGTTACCAAAACATTTTAGGAGTTCTTAGAAAAAAACAGAATATCAACAGTTTTGGAAATGTCTGCTGTGGCAGAAAGAGTGCAGTGAGTCAGGTAATGGTCAAAAGCCAGAAGAAGGGAGTACATGATGCCTCAGCTTAAGATGTTTAATTGTACTTATGCTCTTCACTTCCTGCCAAAGATAACCCAACTTTCTATATGCCTTCATTGGAACCTGTATTTTTATAACAGTGCTCATGCTTGAAGGACCACAAGATACAAACACATACAACACTTGACTCAGCCATGTCAAACCATACTTTTCTTCCTTCATCCCACCTCTATACAAACAACCAGTTATTTGGGGAAAAAACAGTTAAATAAGGTTTTGTAAATATGAAGTGCATATATTAAAATGACACAATCCTGGAATAAATGGAAATATGTGTAAGGATAAAAATTGAGAAATCTCAAATCAATCTCTGACCTCCCTTGCTTTAACTATTATACATAGATATTTACAAAATGAATAACAAAGAACAATATATACACCCTATGTCCAAAATGAAGAACATTTACTGCTGGAAATAAAAAATGGATGTAAGATGGCAATCCAGGTAATGTGAATGAGAACAGGAAAACCTGTCCAAATGGGGCTTTTCTGAAAATTCAACCAAAACATTCTCACTGATGAATCTAGAAAACAAATCAACTGCTGTAGGACATGAATGGTAAAAAGTCCAAAATGCTTTAGTACAACCAGATTAGACATGCTAGTGAGTTATCGTTTTCAGTGGATGACAGCAAAATTTGTGAAGGCAACTGTGATCTAGTTGTTAAATGACAATTTTCTTCTTTCTCCTCTCAGTTGAAATGTATGGTCCTTTTTATATTATGCAACCTGTAACTAGATGTAGCAATCACAGGAAGTCTCCATCTTCAGGAAAAGGTTAAATGTTACAAGTGGTGACATTTCTGATGCTTGCAGAGGGATATGCTTCTTCAGGTACATTTAAATATTTTTGTACAAGAAAAATGTCAGACACAACAGCTGTGAACATAGAACAAGCAACATTGCCATTTTATGTAGCCCTGCTACAGTACAGTATTATGTTACACTATACTGTGATGTTCATTTTGCACAACTTGTATGTGATACAATTCAGCTAACTAAAGCAGCAAGTTCTGCTTACCTTTGAATTTCCCAAAATATCTTATCAGTTTCCTGCTGAAAATTAATTCAAGAAGCAAAGTTTAATAAAAACCTCATAATTGATCAAATTAATGCTAAAGATCAACATTTAGACTTTGGGCAGCAATCTGCATGCAAAGATGGAAGATGGCTGAACTTACTGAAAAAGAAGTGTGGAGCTTTTAAATGACCCTCTGCTGAGATGATGAACTGGGCAATTATTATGGCTGCACTGTGCTCCTAACCTCATCCTCATGTAGGTCTGTTTTATTTATCATCATTTATTTGCTCTGTTATTATTGGTAGGCCCAAGCAGGTTGCTGAGGCACTGGCATCTCTGCTTGAGTTGTTCAAATCCCCTTGTAATTTTCCAGTTACTAAATAGCTTTTGTTTGTCTTTTCTTTTTTGATGTACTGTATTTCCTGGTCTTTGATATATTACTCTGTTTCCTGGTTTTCATATTTTGATTTTTGCCTTGGTTTTCATCTTTGTTTGGTCTCCTTTTATTTGAGGCAGCATTAATATTTAACTTTGTTTTCTTCTTCTTTTTTAAATATTATATTATTTTGTTTTTCATTTTTGTCACTGTAAATATTATTCTTTGAATTTCTGTTTTGTTTTTGGACATTTTTTTAATAAAATGTATTAAAGAACTATTGTTTTATATATTAGGGTAGAGGATTCATGGTTTCTGTCTCCCTTAACTGCAGGCCTTGGGTTTGGTTTAAGATTTAGGCCTAGGCCTCTTAGAAAGATTCAGGTTGCCTTTTAGCTTTGAGCTCTGAATTATAAGTACGCTTGCTAAAATTAGGGTTACTGATCAAAAAGATTCATCTAGAATGAGCAATATTCAAATAGTGGGCCTTCCTAAATGTGCTAAAGCTAATGCTTTTTTCAAAATTGAAGTTGGAAGGAATGGATTTCATTACTGCGCCTATGTACAATGAAAGCCATGAGATAATACACTGCAAAGAATGAAATCTAAGCAAGAGAAAAGTATTTATATCATAACATTTTAAGAATGTAAGACATTGACTTATCAAAAAATTGTATTTATGATTTGTTAGCTTACTTTAAAGAATCTTGTCAAGTAAATGTTGTTACCCAATTGGCAGCTATTTTTGCTAAATAAAAACAAAACAACTTTCATTTAAAGTTTTTTTGTCTAGTCTTTGTCTATGCATTATTTTCAGTGTACTGTATATGTACGCTTGTTCTATCATCCTATTAGCCTTGTTCTCTGTTGTGTGTTTCTTTTATTACACTGATAGACTACAATTTTTCATGGCTACTCAGCAAATACCAGCTGTTTTGTGAGAATCAGAATTCAGTTTATTGGTCAGGTACAGTAATGTGTATAAGGAATTTGTCTTGATTGCATTGGTGCAACGAACAACACAAAATGCAAAAGATTAATATAAGAAGAAAAAATCTCTCATGTATACAGTATGTTACTGTATATGACTTTGCATGATGATAACAAATCTAACACAAAAAGACAGACAAAGATGGAGCACCAAACTGTGGTGGCTACCATCCTGTGTGAGATCAGGTCTAATATGGCAGAAATAACAAACTGTGCTTTGATTTGTATCTTTCTGACTTCTGTTGTACATAGTGCAATAGCCTGGTGTGTGGCAAAATTGAAAGATGTAGTTTCTTTGTCACGTTGGTGGTGATTGGCCAAAGCATCTACATTTGACGTTACATGTCGGATGCAGGTAATGACTGCCCAGATCAATTGTGGATAGCTTCAAGTACCTTAAAAATCTTTTTGTGATTTACGTCAAGTTAATTGTCATGTAGATGACTAGGAACTGTAATGATGGTCGCAGGATAGGGTGGACTGGAAAGTGATAAAATAAGGTTAAGGAGCAGGAGCATTGGGAAGGATCATAAGGCCTTTGGGTTTATACATAGTCAGGTATATTATTGATTTCAGATACTTTAATTCATTATTACTTTAATGATGGCAGATCGTTCTATCAAATTGTTTTCTGTCGGAACATAGCCACCTGCAAATTGCACAGTAATAATACACAACATCAAATGGAATATTGTTATTTCCATTTGTAAGAAACATATATTAAATCTGTTAATATTACAAGATGTGTCAGTAAAGATGACAAGCTGTTAGCTAAAATTCTTGTTTGGGCACTGAAAACAAGTAAAAAGAAATAAATTCACTGTGAACTTGTTTTATACATACATGGCATCAAACAGCCTTCCTCAGCTTCTTTATACTATTGATGCATTTCTGAACTTTACTTATCCTTTTTCCCTCTTGTTGCTAAATGTTTAGCAATCAGTGATTTAAACAACCACATTGAATTTGTAGCTATTTTCATAACATGGTTAAAATCATTTTGCCACTACTTCAGTTGTCAGCTTCACAAATGGAATATGTTAACATCGTTCAGAATTAAAAGGTAGTTGAAGATATCCCGACCCCTCCAACTATTCAGTCTTAACTCTGGATAGCTGTCATATTTTATATCTACTGTAGATTGATTTCCTCAAAGAAACTTGCATATTAATAAATTTAAAAATTTCGATTCACACAGTTCAGAGTTTTCAAACCTGGGATTTCTTAGAATTGTCTCGTAAACTAAAACATGACTTTAAAACAGTGCCAAGTCAAGATGAAGTCATGGCTGTGATGGTGGTGTCAGCATGTCTTGTGTATCTTGCAGTGTGCGCTAGAGGCAGGTTTAAATTATTTTGCTCATCTATCAATGATTATTAATCTTTCATATGTGATATCAAGATGATTCACATAACTCACAAGCAAATGGACTTGTGCCTGGTGTCTGACTGTGTTGGTTTAGCGAGCTGGTGCACCCCCCTGTACCCCAAGTGGCATAGTTGGCAGGATTCCTGGCCATCTGCAAAGCAGGGATCTGTTTAAAAAAAAATTCTTGTAGCAACCTGACACAGCTGCACGACCCCACGCACATGGCAGCACGTGCAGACTCAGTGCTTTAGCTCACAGAAGCACTGCTCCAGCCTACAATGGGAAGGAAAGGTAAGAGGCAGTCTGGGAAGACAGAAAAAATCAGGACGCATACCACAATCACTGGCAAGGAACTCGTCGCGGGCACCAACATAGTCGCCCAGGAGAAGAGAACCCCCAGAAGGTGGGGTCGATACAGGGGTAAATGCTAAATTAATGAATGAGGTGACCTACGAGTGTTTTTCTTGTTTCCTGTACCTCTAATATTGGGAAAACCCAGACACCTGTACCTGGTCGATATATGTCTACAAGAGTGACAATGGCACTGTGGACATGGAGTGGTTGAGTGACGAGGACATCACCCTGCAGTTTTCTGAAGAATTCTACAAGGCCAGCTGCAGAGGAGCATGGGAAGCCCAAAATAAAAGGAGGCCCTAATAATGCCTGCAACCCAGTCTTATGGACCGAATACCACAAAGAGGGAAGGGTGCTGTGAGTGTTTGATCTGCACTCCCCAAAGAAATTAAGGGATGGGAGGGCATGTGCCGGGATATCGCCATTAAATGGGAGGAGGCTGGACCTTTAAATGACCACCCTGAGCCCATAGGTCACCCGACTGTGCCTGCAATAGAAGATGCACAGGTGTAGTGGATCATTGTCGGCAGACATGGAGGGAGTGAAGCTGAGTCCACCTCCATCCAACACATGGTGTGTTGGCCATGCAAGCGCTCATAAGGGTACTCCAAACTATACGGTCTCTGTTACCTATCATTGGGAGTCTTAAGACAATGATCGAGGGACTAAAGAATACTTATGGGACTCGACATTGTACTCCCAGTTAAGGTATTTTCAGTGGTACAGTTAAGTGTATCATGTACTATACAAAATGCCGGAACTCTGAGAAAATTGTCCCCAAATGTAACGTCTAAAAGAAGGCGAGTAGCTGGAAGTCCAACAGTGAACATAGGCATCATGTCCAACCACTGGGCAGTGGGGGATGACAAGATGGAGCGGCTTACTGGTGCTGGCCTCCGGACCCCCAGCACCTTACCAAATCAGTGGTCACAGGTTGCAAAAGCCAGGAGGGGCACAATGATGCTTCGACGCTGTCCATATTCATGGCAGAACGATGCCAGGAGATGGCAGCAGTGCAGCATCTCCCCATTGCTTTCTTGTTTGTATCTTTCAGGGCAGTGTCATGGACTCGTCATCATGGATAACCCCGCCTGGAGAAAGACAACACAAATGGAATGGGGCTCTTCACCACACAAGGATCAGCTGAGGGAGGGGCAGTGTGACGGAGATGCCATTGCAGCCCGGGGGGGCTACCATCTAGCTCCTTTCACTATAGCACTTTATGGCAGCCCCTCTAGGCTTTAGTGGCACCGCAGAGTCCCACAGGGCTCCATGACAGTTGAAGTTTTTTTTTTTTTATTGATTTTATTTTAATCATTCCATACAAAATGATCAATTTTAACAAAAATAGGATTGAAAACAAATCAACCCCCACCCCTAAGAAAGACAGCGGAGTAAAACTTAAAGCTAGTAAAAATAAATAAATTGATGAGTTTAATAAGCAGATAAAGATAAATGGAGAAGAAAAAGAAATGGGAAGAGAATCTACTTCCTCAGTGGTTTAAGAACTTATTCTAAAATATTATTGATCAGATCCTGCCATTTTTTGAAAAAGTTCTGCACAGATCCTCTAAGTGAGAATTTCATTTTTTCCAATTTTAAATAATATAAAACATCAGTTACCCACTGACTAAAAAAAGGAGAGTTAGGAATCTTCCAGTTTAGCAAGATAAGTCTACATGCCAATAGTATAGTAAAGGCAATCACAGTTTGCTTGTCCTTCTCCCCTTTAAGCCCATCTTGAAGAACACCAAACACAGCTGTTAATGGGTTAGGAGGGATTGTGACACCAAGGCTGTCTGAAAGGCACTTAAAAATTTATGTCCAGAATGATTTTAATTTGTTGCAGGCCCAAAACATGTAACCCAGTGAGGCTGGAAATTGATTGCAGCGTTTGCAGGTTGTATCTTGCCCTGGAAACATTTTGGACAGTTTTAAGCGAGACAGATGTGCTCGATATATAATTTTGAGTTGAATAATTGTATGCTTTGTGCATATGGAGCTTGAGTGAATTCTCTGCATTGCTACCTTCCACTCCTTTTCTGATATGTTGAGTGAGAGATCCTTTTCCCATTGTCCTCTTGGATCTTTGAAAGGGAGGGACTGTAAAATAATTTTATATATTGCAGAAATGCTGTCTGAGTCCCAAAAATGAGCAATATTTTTTCCAGCATAGAGGAAGGTGGGAGATGAGGAAAATTGGGCAGGTTCTGTTGAACAAAGTTTCTAATTTGAAGATAGTAAAAGAAATGTGTTGCTGGAAAGTTACATTTGGAATGTAATTGTTCATAGGATGCAAAGATGTTGTCTATATAAAGATCTCTAAGTAATTTAATCCCAAATGTTTTCCAGATATTAAAAACTGCATATGTTTGTGACGGTTGAAAAAGGTGGTTCTCATGCAGAGGTGCCACAGATAAAAGATTTTTCATCTTAAAATGATTCCTACATTGGTACCATATTCTGAGTGAGTGAAGCACAATTGGGTTATTAGTATATTGGTGATAACTTGCATTTATAGGGCCACAAAGCAGGGAATATTAAGAAGTACTGAAGAATTTTATTTCTATCGCGCACCAAGCCTGTGTATGTTCATCTATTTGTGTCCAGGTTTTTATAGCGTGTATGTTTGCTGCCCAGTAATAAAACTGAAAGTTAGGTAGAGCCATGCCACCTTCTGCCTTAGGTCTTTGTAGGGTCACTGTTTGGATACGTGGATGTTTTAAGTTCCAAAATAAATTAGGTTATGGTTGAATCTAATTGCTTAAAAGTGATTTAGTGATGTATATTGGAATGTTTGAAAAAAAAGAGAAGCTTAGGAAGGATATTCATCTTAACAACGTTAATTCTTCCAGCTAGACTGAGATGAAGGGTTGACCATCTATGCAAATCTTGCTTCATTTTTTTCCATACAGACAGTGAAATTTTGTTAATAAAGAGCTTTATATGTATTTGTGATATTTACCCTAGGTATTTAAACTGATCTGCAATGATAAAAGGGAAGGTGTCCAATCTAATATTGTATGCTTGAGAATTCACTGGAAAGAGCACACTTTTATTCAAATTAATTCCAGTGTCCAGAAATCTTTTGAAATTCTGTAAGTGCTGTTAGGACTGCAGGCACAGTATTTTGCGGATCTGATATATACAGTGCCATATCATCTGCATATCGAGAAATTTTCTGTTCAAGTCCTTTTTGATAATCCCCTTTATCTGATAAGCATTTCGACAGTGAACTGCAGTGGTTCAATGGCAATTGCAAAAAGTAGTGGTGACAAGGGGCATCCTTGTCTAGTACCACGTTCTAGTTTAATGTAGTCTGAATTAATGTTGTTAATAAAAACTGAAGCTTCTGGATTGGTATACAGTAGTTTGATCCATGCACAAATGTTTGGGCCAAACCCAAATTTCTCAAATGTAGTGAAAAGGCAGTTCCATTCAATCATATCAAATGCTTTTTCTGCATCTAGCAATAATAATATCTCTGAGGTGTTTGACTTTGTAAGTGAATATATTACATTAAACAGGCGTCGAAGATTGGAAGCTAAGTGTTGGCCTTTGATAAAACCAGTTTGATCTTGTGATATTACCGAAGACAGCACTTTCTCCATCCTTCTAGCTAGGACTTTAGAGAGTATCTTAAGATCATTATTCAGAAGTGAAATTGGTCTGTATGATGCACATTGTAATAAGTCCTTATTTTGTTTAGGAAAGATGGTGATTAATGCTTGGCAAAAAGTTTGGAGTAGAATTTGATTGTCTCTAGCTTCTGTAAACGTTGCTAATAAGAGGGGAGCTAGCTGAGTGGAGAATTCCTTATAAAACTCGACAGGGTAGCAATCAGGGCCTCCTGCTTTCCTGCTCTGAAGTGACTTTATAGCATCTAGTAATTCTGATAGCGCCAGAGGTTTATCCAATTCCTCTGCACTAAGAGTATCTATTTGTGGTATATGTAATGCATGCAGAAATGCATTAGATTGTGTGTTGTCTTCTTTAAACTCAGTAGATATAAGGATTTATAGTAGTCTCTAAATGTGCACATTATATTTTTTATGGTCAATGATTTTATTTCCATTTGTGTTGCTGGGATTGCATTGCAAACTTGTTGCTTGTGGATTTATTGAGCTAAGAGCTTATTAGCTCATTTAAAAATTAGTTGTTCAGTTTCTTTGGTTGTAAAGAGGTTGAGCTATGAATGCAGAGCCTGCCTTTTCCTATGAAGAGCCTCACTTGGACACCTGGCATGTTCTTGATCTATTCTAGTAATTTCTCTGCTTAGCTCTGATACCTTCATGGTTTATAATTTATTTCTGTGGGAAAGATATGAACTAATCTGTCCTCTTAAGAAGGTCTTTAGAGTTTCCCAGTGTATTCCTGCAGAGACCTCCAAGGATGTATTTGTCTCTAGAAAGAAACTCATTTGTTTTGATATAAATTCTGTACAGTTCTCGTCTACTAATAGAAATGGGTTAAGACGCCATCTGCAAGATGAGTATGTAAGACATAATGATTTTAGCTCCAACATCAGAGGGGCATTGCCAGAAATAGCATTGTACTTGCAAGATTTAATCGTTGGCAAGAAATTATTATCTATAAAAAATAATCAATTCTTGAGTAGCACTGATGCAGTGGTGAGTAGAAGGAATATGTTCTTGAGTTTGGGTTTAGAAACCTCCAGTGGTCTGATAAGTTGTGGTCAGTTAAAAACTGTGTAATTGTCTTTGCAGTGTTAGATGTCATCACCCCTGTGACAGGAGACCTATCTAAGAGTGGATTTAAAACAAAATTAAAGTCCCCAGCCATTATAATTTTATGAGTGTTCACATTGGGAATGGATGCAAATACATTTTGCATGAATTCCCTATCATCGACATTGGGTGCATAAACATTTATCAAAATCACTTTACAGTTAAATAAAGTGCCCATGACAATGACATACTGTATCTCCCTTCAGGATTAGATATTATATCTGATGATACAAATGAGAATGTTCTATGTATGAATGTATGAACTCCCAGACCTCTAGTTTTCTTTGTAAAGCTGGAATGGAACATGTGGCCAGTCCAGTCTTTTTGCAGCTGGAAATGATCCTTGCTTAGTAAGCGGGTATCCTGGAAAAATACTATTTTAGCGTTTAGACACATTAGGTGAGAGAATACTTTATTTCTCTTTAATTCGTGATTCAGGCCTTTAACATTCCAGCTCACAAAGTTAACTGTCCCATCATGGAGACATTGATCCTAAATTTTTGATATCATTTTGTAGTCTTAACTGGAAGTGAGACAGCTTTAACCTTAATTTTCAATTGTCCAATAAAAGGGTAAAATGAAGCGCTGATATATATGTATGTGTGTGTGTGTATATAGGTTATATATATATATATACATGTATATATATACATGTATATATATATATATATATATATATATATATATATATATATATATATATATATATATATATATATATATATATACATGTATATATATATAACCTCTCAAGCACTGGTTACAGAAAGACAAAGAAAGACAAATGGACAGACACAGGGATGAAGTAAGTTTCCTTTTCAAGAAGACATTCTATAAAGCAAAACACCAGATTTGGGTCTTAAGTGCACAGAAAAGCTGAAGGAAATGAATGTCTATTGTGAAGAAATAAGAAAGACAAAAATAGACCTAGGAGGTAGTTCTTAACTCCTAAAAGAAACAGTCAATTAAAGTCATTGAAAGGTTTCCTATCAGAAAACCAACAGCAGCACATTCATTAATGTGAAGAAGTGGATGAGCAGCAGACTCTAGGCAGGAAAGAGCACAAACCTTTCTCTTACATGGATGGTAATTGTTAAGTGTGAAGACATTGACGTTTTTTTAAACACAGATTCAGATTGTGGTTCATTTTCAGCCTGGCGAAAGAAGCACTGATGGACTCAGACTCCCAGAACTGTTTTTTGTTTTTTTAAAGTACTGCAGAGTCTGTAATTACATCATTCTAAGCCAAAGAAAAATAAATAGATTCATTGGTAAAAAAAAAAAATCAAGAAGACTGAGATGTGTGTTTTATAATATTTTCTCTTTGAAAGAAGTTAACTTTTTTTTCATATTTGTTGTGTCATGTACATATGCATTAGTTAATACATATTTCTTGCATATTTCCTTTTATTTCCTTGCATTTTAATTAAAATTTTCCTTTTTCACACAACTCAGAAGTTGAACATTTTGATTTAGTTAGCAACAAAAGCTCTTGGATTTTAATCTCTAAATGAAACATATTCCAATCTCAGAGAAAACTTTCTTCAACAAATGATTTTGTACTCTTTAGTTACATAACCAGTGAGACAGAAGAAAACGTGGTAATTAGAGTGATGGGTTATTTGTATTGCCACAGATTACTCCATCCGAAAGAGCTAGACTGTAAATGCTGAATGAGGGCTACCAGTTTAAAATAAAAAGAGAAATAGCTTAGCCCAGAGAAGGAAAACCTTCAACAGCTGCCTTAAGTAGATATATCTAGAAATACTGTAAAAGGGGGCACAGTTCAGGCCAGAAAGGGTGTTCCAAGAAGTGGTCTTACCATGCTGTCCCAGGATAAGTACATGCCATATAGCTACAGGTGTAGGTTGGGAGCATGGACTGATATAGTTCAAATATAGTGGAACAGTGTGAGGTTTTTGTACAGTGGCTGGAGTCCGTACAGGTGTAGGGAGAACTGTAAAATCAAAAAAGACTGGGAGACCAACTTGTTGGCATGTTTATGTTTCCCAAGCAGATAGAAGTACCACACATGGCTGTTGGTGTGTGTTGCATGTGATACTGTTACATTTCCCTCTTTGATCATTAATTTGCATTTTGCATTTTTGTGGTCTAGAATTATTTTAATCTCGGTCATTGTCCCATAAAGACATTCCATGTACACTGCATATATATAATGTTTTAAGAAACATAACAATCTTACTCTAAATCTAACTTTCCTTTGTACCTTTTCTAGTACTGTTAAATTTGTGTCCATTAAAGCATAATCTTACCGCAATTCTAATTAGAAGGATCCAATCTTTTAAGTCTGAGCTTATTACAATGTCTAAATTTTAGTGAAGAATATCTCTGTAGGTAGCATCTTCAGTCTAAAACAACCACGAGATATGGTCATACGGATGGCTAGTGCAGTGTTACAGGTTGGGAGATAAGCAAAACTCAACTGTAGTATGTTTTTTTACTGGACTCATATCCAGGAGGGTTGTTATTAGATGTTACCTGACTAGACTGGTGAGGACTAGAGTAATTTGTAAATGAACAAGAAGAAATAAACCTTTGTCATTTTCAAGACAAAATGATTATGGTCATATACACAAGAAGCAGATGTCAGTGACCTAAATTAAAACAATATAAAGTTCAAAATCTGGAGAGTTTATCACTGCTTGTATTTGGTTATGTATTGACGCTGTACATATCTAGGGATAGACCCGGGCCTAATCACTGTTTGCACATTCTGTGTGTGCACACATTTTCTGTGTGTACTGTATGTATGAGTTTTCCCTTTAGAATTTCAAATCCTTCCCACAGCCTGAAGCTATGTTTTACGTAAATTATAGACTTTAAATTCATTTGATAAGAATACAAGTGCATGATTCACCACAATGTTGTAAAAGCAGGTTCAAACATGGATGAATGTTAATTACTGAATATGCATGCAAAGCATTGCTTGGCATCCAAAATGCAACAACTAAAGGAGTGGAGCTAGCTATAAACGAGGAAAGAACATGAAAAATGAAAATGCTAAATTTAAAAGTTGCAGGAGATAGGTTAAATTAATTCATTCAGAAACAATTTACAAAGTACAAATATGCTAGAAAGAAATTAACCCCTGAAAACAATATTTTTGATATATCACAGCTTGAAACTAATAGATTTGTGTTTATAACTACAGGATGCTGAAATTGTCAAAGTTTGAAAAGACATATTAAAACCAATCATTAGAACAAATAAGTTGTAAAACTGAAGGAGAGTTGTGCAGGATCCATTTTAAAGAAGGCATAATGATGTCCAAATGTTTTTTTTTTTTCAATTTAGAGTGAAGAGAATTCAGTGATACCATAGCAGAGCAGGAAAGAAGTAGTACTGGGAATATGAATGGCTTTAAGGAGCAGATAAATCTATAAGGTGTGTTCTATTAAAAACATCAGTGGAGCTTATGTGGAAATGAACAGACAGAGGTGAAATAAAATGACCTATCATAAAGCCTTGATCAAAGTCCACATCTGCAAAAGAGAGCTGACAGTTCTGATATCATTGAAAGCTCATTGCAAATTTCAGACAGAAAGGAACCTAGAAGTGAATGAGACAAGACCCAGAAGAAAGGGATGAACTGCAGGTCATCACTTCCCAATGGAATGAACAAGTGGTGTCAGTATGATTTCTCATTTCTGATGCAAGATGTTTCTGAGAGCGCGTATAGTTAATGAGAACAAGGTGTTTCCTTAACAGGCTTGCTGTGGTGGTGAAAGACGGGGATAGATAGATGAGGAGAGTAAGCATATCATTTTAAAGCCTCCAAGTTTAATAAAGTCAGTGAGGTTTTTTTATTTTTATTCAACACTGTATTAATTACTTACACTGACTTTGCACAATTTTCTGAAGTCCTTATGACACTGGCAGCACTGAGTGCAAAGCAGGAACCAGTTCTGATTGGATGCCAGTCCATCTCACAACACACACCCAAGTTTGTTCTGGTCGGATTTAGAGGCATTGGTTACTTTAACCTATATATTTCTTGGCGAGGAACCTTAAGCTGCCTTTTAAAAGGTACATAAAAATAAATAACAGAAGACCAACTAAGCAGGATAGATAGTAGGGCATTGAGAGGAGATGGAAGGTTAGTGAAAGATATTTTCAGGGCAGAGAAAGAATGGGAGAAATCAGCTTCATCCCTATTTATTCAATGTAGGTGACTTCTCTCTCTGACAGTTTGCACTTGTTCATAAGCAGACAAAAGTGTGTCTATAAGAGTTATGCAGGTCTTTAAACTGTCTATATCAAACCAACATACTCTTGCTGGGATCAACACAGTTTATATATGGAAGGAGTAATTGGACTAGCCATAAAAGCAGCAGAGGATTTTTTTCAGGAGTCTCTGGCAGTACCATTCTCCTTCTGTCCCCTAAAAGCAGGCTCTGATGTTTCCTATAAATCATGTAACCTCAAATGTACGCTCATATTCCCTAGATTCTGTCTACAAGCTTACTGTGAGACTAACACAGCTTGAAACTATTTTAGCTTTATTGTTGTTGGCCTGGGATCTGAATTCTTCTAAGATCACTTTCTTATTATAACTGGAAACCTATTCTGTGGATTCTAGATAAGACCATGACATGAGATATTGACCTCTCTCTGACTTGGGCACTCATGGAAAAAACAAACAACAAACATCCATACTGAGTCTGAATTTGTTTAAAATATCGTATTAAACAATTAACTATGTAAATAAATGATAAGATTTTGAACAGGTTGTTATTTTCTAATGATGGCTATTCTATAGGCTAGTCTTTTTTATGTATCCAGCTTCATAAGGAATTTCACCCAGGTATTGAACTGTGGGGCCATTACCAAGATGTCCTCTGAGTTTTTGTACTTTGACCTATCAGAAGGGCATAATGTCTCTGAAATCAAAATATATCAAAATCAAAATATAGCTTCAATCAACAGAAAGTGCTTTCAAACATTAAGCATTAGTGCAACATTTCATAATCTAAATTAGAAAAGTTAACTTTAGTGAGAATTTTAGAAAAGTGTCTGAAACTTTCCACTCCGAAAAAAAAGTTTAGCTAACTGTGGAGATGATGCAAAACAAGTATTACTGTGGCTGGATTAGATGTGAGTATGCTTTCATGTAGTGGCCCAGGTTTTTGAATGTTTTATGTGTTAAATAAGCTGGTGTTTTATCTTGCCATTTTACATTTTAATTTTGTTTACACTGTAAAGTGCATTTTGTTGATGCACTGTAGATGACTGAGTAATTGATTGAATTTTCTTCTTTTTTGATATACTTTATTTTTCTTTGTATGGGTGGTATAAGTGAGAGAATGAATATACACTGCATAAACATGCAGGAAAGGAAGTTAACAGTCTTTTTATAAGTTAGAAATGCATTTAGCCTGGCAGCGCTGGATGCAAACCTGGAACCATTCCTGGATGAAACCTGGCAGTACTATATAGGGACATTAACTCAGGAAGCATAACTTCTTACAATTCCAATGTCTTACTGAACATTACTCAACAAATTATTTTTCAACTTTGTGGTTCCTATTGTGTAAAACATATATTCAGACTGAAAATCCATGTCTTCTAATGAATTTGAAGCAAATAGTCTAAGTTATTATGTGTAAGCCTTAAATATCTCCATGCCTTCTATTCAATTAGTTAATGTCCTTTGTTTTTTTTAAATAGATTTAAACCTGATTAATCAATATTGGCAGGAAACAGAGCACAACCATTTTTTGGGAACTGTGCATTCATACTTCTGGTTTGAACTTTTATCTGTCAGGACTATGCAGTGCAAGCCAACGATAAGCTCCAAAAAATGGTACTATTTGCTTCATTCATTAAAGAGGAGCCTCTTTTAAACTTTACACTGTGTTCGATGGCACCAAATTTCAAACAACCACCAAAGGAGCTGTACATCTTCTTTATCCACTTTGTGGAAAAAAAGCCTGGAAAAGAATGTTGGCTGGTCTCAAAGACTCACACACTCCTAGATTAGTCAACTGTTTCATCAAATCTAACATTACTTATGCAAAGTTTTACTGAATATACTGGAAATATACATACATTATTCAAAGCATTTTGAAAATCAAAATTAAAAAAAAAAAAAAACATTTAATTTCCACAAATCATTCAACTTCCTCTGGCCAGCAATGCAGGAGCATCATGTATCCTTGAATCCACCTGATGAATGGATGAGTATTCACAAAGAATGTTGTTTGTTATCTATACTCTGCCTCATCCTCCTTATCAATACACTCCATAGGTCCATCCACGTATTTGAATCATAGTGCTAGAGTCTTACAAACTGCAGTCTGTTGGATAGATAGTCCATTAAACTGGCCACCAATAGGTTATCTACTTGCATATCTCTAAACTCACTGTTAACAGGGGTGGCCGGATGGTTTTGAAGGCACTGGAGAAATCAAAAAACATAACTCTCACAGGGCTGCCGGGTTTGTCCAGATGAGAATAAGCCTTGTTGAGCAATCTCTGCCCGATAGGCAAACTAAAGGGGGCTCAGTGGTCAACCACAAGAGGATTCAAATAGTCCAGAAGCAGCCTCTCAAAAATCTTCATAAGGTGAGATGTAATTGTCACTGGTCTCTAGTCATTAAGTCATTTTTGTCACCAGGCCAACTTTAGGATATGCAGAGAAGATCAACCAAGTACTGTACATCCCTCAGTACTTGTCCTACTCTGATAGGCTAGGGGAATTAAACTTCATCTGAGTCTTCAAGATTTTGATTAAGCTGATTCAGTAGACTTCTAGGCTTGTACTGGGTTTGACCCCAATTTTTATCCAGCCAGCACAGACTTCTAGGGTTGCCAGTGCCACGAGTGGACGACACCATAGTGGGAACACTATAGTGCAGACTGAACGCAGCTGCTGTCGCTGTGATCAACTGGGACATCTGGCTCGGGAGTGCCACCTCCCATCTGCAAAACAATGGCTATCGGTCTGGCCCAGGTATGTGGTTCACAAGTTTCCCACAAGATGATAAAGGAGGCCATTTAAGGTCGTTGCTCGGGCGGGAATTCTTAGCACTGTTGGACTCTGGTAGCCACCTCTGTGTAGTCCGCTGTGACTTGCTCTAGCAGATTCCTTATAAGACCACAGACATAGTGTACATCCGTTGCTCACGAGGACATTAAAACATACAAGACTATAATACTTCCTCTGAAATTTAAAGAGAAGAGTTTTAAGGTTTGGGCTGCCATATCAGACACCTCACGCTGGCCACCCCTAACATGAAAAAGGAATGGCCTCTTCCCACAGGTCTTGGCCACTTGTGGAGCGCCTTCCCCCATAGTGGACAGAGAGGGGCTTGCTGCAGACAATGTCAGTCAAGGAACCGGGTTTGAAATTGAACTGGTGTTGTCTAGTGAGTTGGGGGATGAATCCACAAGTGAAGACCCAAGACAGCTGGCAGACTTTTCCACACCATTGCGCGCACCAACAGCCTCCCGATACTGGACATTCAATACAGACCTGGATGAAAATGAAGTAGCAGTGGGAGGTGAGCACAATGCTGCATCAAATGCAGAGGAAGTAGAGACAGAGACTACCATCCAGAGTTTGCTTGCCTCCAACAAGCCAATAGCAACTTGGATTTTGCATTCAGACAAGCCTATGTCGCAAATAATCTTACTATCTGGAGAGAGAGGACCCAAATTTTAAAACACCACATTTTTTACTTAAGGATGGTTTTCTGTATTGGGTGATTTCTGATTGCATGGGTGATGGGTGTATCGAGCAGTTGGTAGTGCCAAGTGAGCATAGGGAGAAGATTTAAAAAATTGCTCAAAGTCATGTTTTTGGGGGGTCATCTCGGCGTGGAAAAGACAAGGGAACGCATTTCAAGATGCTTTTATTGGGTAAATAAGGGCTGGGAAGTGGAGCAATTTTGTAAGGCCTGTCCTGACTGTCAAATAGTTTCCGCTCACAGACCCGCCATAGTACCCCTTGTACTGATGCCTATATTAGACGTCCCCTTTGAGAGCTTGGGATTAGATTTTGTTGGCCCGCTTCCCAAGAGTAAAAGTGGTTATCAGTATGTGCTTGTTTTAGTTGATTACATCACAAGATATCCAAAAGTGGCCATACTGCAAAGAGCGGAAATGTTTGTGCATATTGGTATCCCTCGTGAGATTTTGACTGATCAGGGTTCACCCTTTACGTCTTACATCATGAACCAGCTATATGCGAAAACTTTGCAATTAAGCAGTTACACTCCACATCTGCAGATGAATGGCCTGAATGATCGATTTAATAAAACCCTAAAACAGATGAATCGATGAGTCGCCCATGACGACCCGACCTCGTGGGATACAGTAGTGCACTCCTTTTTGTTGTTAGGGAGTCTCCGCCGGCGTCTATGGGGCTGAGCCCTTTCAAGCAACTCTTTGGCAGCTGACAATGCAGTGTGTTAGACATTTTTCGAGAAGAGTGGACAGGGACTTCTCTGACACCTCGAGGGGATAGATTTGCCAACAGAGTTGTTTCACTGCAGGAACAGAATTCCAGACTGTCCACTATTGCAGTGGAACATCTTCAGTGTAAGTAGGAGGCACAGAAACATGATTATGACAAGACAAGTAAACTTCATAAGTTTCAGAAGGGGGATTGGGTGCTGGTGTTGATTCCGTCAGATCTACATAAATTCTGTGCTGAGTGGTTGGGTCTGGCAGTCATCGAAGAGTGCATATCCCCCATGAATTATAAAGTTAGGATTCCAGGGTGGCGGAAGCCTGTACAGGTTTTGCATATTAATCTGCTGAAGAAGTGCCATGAACAGTGTAAGGTCATGGTCACGTCCGCAGTGGTCCCTCAAACAGAAGTCGATATAGGCGAGGATTTGACTGACACTCAAAAAGCAGAATTGCTATTGGTGATCAAGAGGAACACCGACATCTTTTCGGTCGTGCCTGGCCAGACAACAATTGCAGAACACAAGATCATAACATTGCCTAGTGTTACCATTCAGGTGCTCCTGTATTGCCTGCCAGAGGTGACAAAGAAGGAGATAAGTGACTTGACAAAGGGCAGAAAAAATTGTAATGTTGTCTGGAATAACGCCTGTGAGACAGTCTTCTCGGACCTAAAATCTGCTTCATCACAGTTCCCAGTTCTATGCAATCCAGATTTTTAGAAGGAATTTATTCTGCGAACGGATGTGAGCGCTTACAGTTTAGGAGCAGTGCTCTCACAATGTTTTGAGGGGGAGGAACATTCCATCACATCTCTCTGTGAGAGCTAGTACCCAGGGAGCATAATTATTCGACTATTGAAAAGGAGTGCTTGACAATTAAGTGGGCAGTGGAGGCCCTCTGTTACTACCTCTAGGGATGGCGTTTTACCCTGGTGAGTGACCACGCCCCACTTCAGTGGCTGTACAAACAGAAGGATACTAATGTCCAGCTCACTCAGTGGTCTATTAATTTGCAGGCTTTTGCTTTTGATGTTTGGCACTGTCCCAGAGCTGCACTTACCACTGCTGACATTCTCTCCCCCCTGGCCAAGCCCGGCTTGGATGATCCCTTTGCCCACATTGGTTGAGGTTTATGAACTCTTTTAGGATAAACAACAGGACAGCACACTGAAGCGTGCCTGCTGCTTCCATGGAGGACTGCTTGTCTGTTGCAAAGGCAACCACAGGTTCACAGTGCAGCAGCAGAGAGCCGCGGAAACAACTACGAGCCCAATGAGATTGCGCTTTACACGGCTGTCACTGATGAGTGATGCAAGGGACATTAAAAATGCAGGCAACAGTATAACTTGGCCACTGATCTGGCCCCGACTACGCCCATTTGCTGTGTCTGTGTATAGGAGAGTGGTAGCTCCCGCTGCAATAAATAACCCTGCTGTTCCTGTTTCAAGTGGAATAAAGCTGGTTTTGCTAAAGTACTGAGACTCAGCCTCGTGTTTTGAGGTGCAAGACAGTGACTCACGCGTCACAATATTAATCGAGGACATAGAGAACATGACATTTAGTACTATTTCGACCTACCTTCAACATTCTAGGTTCATAGCTCTGTTAACGATTGACTGGCAACATGAAATTAATCCAATGTGAGCAACTGTACCTTTCAATGCATTGTTATCTTGTATAGGACTGGATTGGGCCTTGACCCAAATGCTTCCAGAATGGACACAATCCACTCTTACTCCTTAAAAATAATAAGCAGATTCCGAAAACAAATGAATTAATGTATTTTAATTTTAAGTGATACATTTTTAGACAGCACTCTAATGAAAGGCTGCACCAGATTTCTAGATTCTTTCACTGAATGTAACCTGCATGTCTTCAAATGATCCTTGATGTACTTTGAATATGTTTTTTTCTCACAATACCAAGAAAGCACTGTACTTTCTGCCCACTGATTCAACAACAATTTGAAGTTACTATTTCTTTTGTTTGTGAGTTGAAAACTACTTTGAGATATTTATTTTTTTAGTGATGTTTTTTCTTTTTGAAGACATGTTTAACATTACATACAGTAGTTTGGTTACAAATTCTGTGGACCTCATATGTTTTCCCCATGTGTTCTTGGGTTATCCTCTCACATTTTAAAGAAACATAGATTACATTAACTGGTGACTTTAAAATTACCCAGTATGAGAGTGTAGATGTGTGTATGTGAGTGTGCCCTGCAATGGACTGGCACCACAACCAAGCTTTGGTTTAAGTGATTTATAAATGAGAAATCTGCAACGTTTATAAAAAGTAAAGCAGGCTAAGATATGCATTCTTAAGCAACGCTGTAGTTGAAGATTAGACTTTTATTTTGTTAGTATTCTGTTTGATTTTTCAAGCTTAATTAAGGAATATAATTTTGTTAAAACATTGTCATGAAGCTGTGTTAAAAATTTGTAAAGCTAAATAAGGTTTTTGACTGGGGTGGTGAGGTGGTTATTTGAAAAGTTAGGTATGAATGAATGGTTAGTATCTGATATGATATGGACACATGAGGAAGCACAAACCATGGTCTAAACTGCATATAGGGAAAGTGAAAGTTTTGAGGTAAAGATGGGATTGAACGAGGGATCATTTCTAAGTTTGTTATTTTTCCTGATAGTAATGAAGGTGGTGGTTAGTGAAGTGCATAAAACACACCAAGTACACGCGTGTGGCCCTACCAATTATATTACAGAGTCAAAGTGAACACTCACACACCCACACACACACATATCCCATTCACTTATACAAAGCCAAAAATGCACACCATTAGGATGTGGAGAGAAACTAATAGAGATAAAGAAACTACACACTAAAAATTGACAGGGGAATTGAATCCAGATACAAAGAAAGCGTGATTCAGTTGTCTCATTCACTGTGAAACAAGACTGGATAGTTTTTAATGATAATGATATTTTTGTATTATTGCTATTCTGTTTCGTTCCCAGTATGGTCACTGATATGTTGAGCTTGCACATTTTCCTTGCACCTGCAATTCTTTCTCTTGAAACGTCTGCTTCATCACACACTTCAAAGATGTAAAATGTGTCCAGTATGAGTATGTGTGTCTGCATCAGTGTGCCTAGCAAAGGACTATTGTTCCATCAAGGATTACATCCTGCCTTCCATCCAGTGCTGGCAAGGTAGATTTCAGCTTCCTGTGAACTTGTGATGGAAAGAAAGGATTCATGTGGTGAATGGATGAGTGGAAAGTCTTGATCTAAAATCTTAAACTAGATAGCTTTATTATAATTGTTTGATTGATGCTAGTAACACAGGCTGAATTTGTGTATGAATGTGTATGAAATAGACAGATGTGTAGATAGGTAAACAGATACATGGAGAGACAGACAGAAAAGGAGAAAAATAACAGCAGAATGCAATGCAATGTAGAAAAGCAGAAATGTGAATCTTTTTTGCAATTCATAGAATTGCATTTTTGCAATTCATAGAAAAACGCTTTTCCCTATTTATATTCACAAAAGAGCATAATTGTCATAATCCCCTCTGTTTCTTTGATAGGTCATTGATTGTTTTAATGCTCTGATGAAGAAATTGCACTCCTTAATTTTCATATCAGCACAGCAATTTCCTATTACTTAGCTAAGGCTTGTATAGGAAAGTAATACCTTTTGTCTTGCAGCGTGATTTCTCTGGCACTGTCAGGGTCAGATTGAACTTAAAGGTCCTTGTTACAATTCTGGAAAATAAAAAGAGGCCCCTGTCCACAGAATAATTTTCAGTCTTGCCTTCCCCTGGGAGTGAGCTCTGTCTGAGATGCTCCCCCACCCCCCACTGATAACTGTTAGCCAAAGCCGGATGCTTTTTCTGCAATGAAGAGAGAGGCACCAGTGAAAAGCTTATGCACAAAGCTGTCTGTGTGTTCTGATTTCAGCAGCTTGATGCTGTCGCTGCCGTTGCTAATCACCAGTGCATTAGGAGTATACTCAATTAGCAGCACATTTCCTGTGTGCCTGACAAACAACTGATATAAAAAGTGTCCCCCATATATCCTTTCATGGATAATTGCTGTGACTGAGACTCACTCTCTAAAAGTCCTTATCATCTCATATAATCAGAATATTATTTTGAGTAGTGAAAAATGGGGACCCGCTACGGTTTGGTGGGGTTCTACTGTCCACATGATGATATTGTTTTAACTTACATTATAGGATTGGACCTGAACAAAACAAAAAAGGAAAACTGTCAGAGTGTTCACTATTTAAGCTTTTGTAAGGAGCCAATGTTAATAATTATAAGGATTTCTTAACACTGACAAGGATTAGCATACAGTACAGTACCAAACTGTATGTTACCGTACATTTGTATGTGTGTGTGTGTGTGCTAACAATGTGGGTGGAGGATCATTATATTTTATAGCGAATGGTCTATAAATTACGCTACCAAATAAACAGGTATTTAAATCAGTAAAATTTGCGGTTCATGTTATAAATGTTAAGCTTAAACAATATCATATACATCAAAGCAGATGCAGTGCATAATTTGCAGAGGTTTGCATGTCTTCATAAAATAATATGAAAAATGAAAGACAAAGCATAATAAATTAAAATGTACAGTTTGAAATCAATATTTAGCAGATACTAATGTTTCTTCATCCTTCATTCAGGCATGTTTCTAAAAGAAAGGATCAGTGCTTTTTATCACCCCCGTTTTTTTAAACATTTCAATAAGTGAAAGAAAGATAATTTCTTTTCTTATAGATGTTTTACATTCACAGTTATGTTCCTCTTAATTGCACAAAGATCAAACATATTTATTATAATTTAAGAGAGACCAAAGATTAAATATGAAAGCTGCTGTCTAAATAAAAATAAAATAAAAAATCTGGCTGATTTGAATAAAAGTGTTTCAATTAAAGAAACTAAGATGAATACACTGAATACCCATTTGGCTTTGGCAAGAGTACTCATTAAGAAAGGCGCTCTATAAGGGTTGGCTAATTAGTATCTCCTTAATTCTCCAATTTTTGCTTATAACACAAATGCCATATTACAAATACTACCTATTGTAAACTGTTGCATGGGCAACTACACATAACTAAACAATAATAAATGAATGAATAATTTACCATACAGATTTATTTTCTCAAAAGAGCTCATAGACAATGTCTGTCAATAGGTCCACAGGAGCATACTCCTAAGGCATAACCTTAAAATGTCTGAGTGATGACCTTCACTGGTTAACTCTTCACATTTTCCCAATAAACAGCCAACATAAATTCAGAAATATGTTGTTGTTGGGTTAGCCTATCCATTATTGCTTGGTATGTAAGGAGTCAGTAGTAAAAGTTGCAATAAAATATGATAATCTGTTGAACCCTGTACATATATTCATAAGTCATAATGATACACATTCAAATCTTTTCATAGACATTTACTCTCATAATTTATGCATTGAAATTATTGTTAAGCAGGATTTCAAGTAAATGGTTAAAAATTAAAGTATTCAAATTGCATTCATGTATGGTTTTCTTTCCCACTGAGAAAAAGCAGGCACAGAATTTTCAAGCCACCTTAAGAATGGCACCTTAAAAGATTATCTTGGTTATTTCACCGCCACTGAGCCGGCACTAATAGTCCAAGGCAGATATTGAAGAGCCGCGCAGGGCCATGGAGATCTATTAGAAATTCCCATCTACGCGCCTCATACATATTGATTTCTGACACCAAGCAGCAGTGAAAGCCCCACGGGAATAATATATTTAGCAGGGTTTGCAGTGAGGAGGTCACAGAGTGCATAAAGATTAGCTTCAGAAGACCATGACAGTACCATGTGTGAGCCAAATTTTAGACGCATATACATGTATTTTTGTGTTTATTTTTCAAACTGGGCATTTTATTCCATATTAAATGAGAAAAAAAATTAAATATTCTGCAGAAGCTAGATGCAGAGGTTTATGATGGAGACTTATAAATGCAGCTTTAATCTGAGAATAGAGGAAAAAAATGCAGCATTAATATTTTTACCATACAATGAATAACAGCTATATAAATGATTATGCTGATTTTAAACAAAGATTAAAAAATAAAAATAAAATAGCACTGGGGAAACACACGTCCAACACTACTTGCTTTTATAGTGTTTTATTGTTTCATTTTTTTCTTTCGCATGCAGAACAGTTTGTTCTTGTGGGGCCAGCTGTGTAATATGTTAAGCTGCCTGTGCTTAATGATGAGGCTGTCCAGGTGAAAGGGTAATTGGCTATAAAAGACTCCAATTGCTGGAAGCAATGCTCAGATCATTTGTTGAAGGCTTGACTTCTAATCCAAATCACTTGACACAGCCCAGCTCTTCCCTCTACCTTGACTCCCCCTCCTCCTCCTCCTTTTTGTCTGCCTACCTTTTAAATGGCAAGTACATTTTAGTCTTTTTAGATGCCAGAATTAAAGCCTGACTTGTTTTTCACTGTGCACATACTTCCAAATTGTGCACCCATTTTTTTTATATTTCTGCACTGGCATCAAGTAGCATTTCAAAGTATTATGCATCTGTCTGAGAACCTGTCTTCAAGAATTATTCTGTGAATTGTTTACCTAATTATGTAAATGTGAGAAACTTTGCTCACTCTGGCACAAAGCAAAACATGGTGCTCTTAAAAAAGCTTCTAGCTGCCATCTACTTATACCTTTGCTCTTCCATTGTATGGAAAGACATGCGCTACTATATACCATAAAGACAAAGATTTAACAATAGAACATATAACAGTGAATATTTTTTGTGTTCAATTAGCAGCCATTCTTTTTATTACAGGACTCTTTTTTACAAATGGTATCTAAGGTGGCAACATACTAAAACCAGCTTTGAATTTTTCATTGAGGTCATTAAGAACAGGCAATGCTTCACTGGTCATTGCAAAGAATTAATGACCAGCTGGTGGCCTTTTAATGCATGCCTACTCCTTTTTTCTGTGTTCTGCTTATGGAAGGAAGAAATAAGAGCCTACTTAGTTCTGACACAACCAATTATTTGTAAGATGTATTTATGAGTTGGGAATCTGTCAGGTTTCAATATGCAATCTCACAAACAAAAAAGCAGATTATGATTCCACTGGATTAATATGAGACATTAATGCTGTTTTTTTTTCCAATTTTGAATGATCCTGTAATTAGGTATTTGATTTATTTAACATTCATAAAAGAGTTGTTTTGAAATTATGACTATCAATTAGTACTATGTTATATGTAATTCTAGCATTCAGCAATTTATTTCAACTATATTCTAATACCATAATAATGTGTTGTATGTAAACTTATAATAGAAAATGGATCTGCCCGAGAGGAATTATTATCATAGTCATCATTGTCATTACTGTTTTAAAATCCACTTTGCAGTTTTACTCAGGTTAGCTTTTTCAGCTCTCTGTGGTCCTCAGCATCCTTTGTGGGAACACCTATTGTTTTCATGTCATCAGACCCTACATCTAACCATAACTTTTTCCACCTACCATGGAGCCTCATCTCCCTCCCCCACCTCGATCTTAGTATACCTCTTTACCCAATTATTATTTGATTTACGCTCCACGTGCCCAAACCACCTTAGTCTCTTTCTTCCCAGTATAAATCCTCTTATCTCCAAACCACGGGTTTAACTCAGCATTGCTCTTCCTCTCACTCTGTCACACTGCACTCATCTGTTGTATTATTTTCATCTGTTCTTTCAGCTTTGCTTCATGTTCCATCTTTATCAACCATGTCTCACTCCCATAGAACATACTACCTTTCACACAGACTTCATAAAGTTTTCTGTTCCATGACAAAAACATTTTTTTTTTAAATTAGGCAGAATGTGGTACATTGTACTGTATGAAGTTTCTTCCATTTACTTCACACCCTGACTATTACTGCTGTGTAGCCATAAATCCATCTACTTTCAAAATATCACTTAAGAAGCACAATTTAATTACATGGTCCAAGACAACTTAATTGCCAATATATAAATCTTCACTTACTATATCAGAATTCTAAACCCATCTTGTAGACTTTCTACAACGTTTGTACTTGCAGATCACCATTCAGACTACTACATCTTTTATTCACCCACTTCTGACAACCTGAACACTGTCACAAAACAAACAAATCAGAATTGATCCTTGGAGCAGTTCTGCCATCACCTTAAAACTCTCACTATCCCTGTCTGCTGTCCTGACCACCATGTCTGTTTGTAAATTGATTTCTGCACACACACCAGCCATTCCTCCACACATATCACTTTATCCATGCCCATCTCACCACATATTTTCTTCATTTGCCTGACCATTTATAACACAATTGATGTTCCCTATCCAGGCATGAAACCAAACTGCATTAAGTTTTGCTTTATCTCTAATTTATTTCTCTAGCACTCTCTCAATCACTTTTATTACCTGCTCCAAATTTGCCTTTGCTTTGTATACTGGAATCAGAATACTATTTTCCAATGTTCAGAAATCCTCCTTTCACACAGAATCATGCTGCACAGACCTGTCAGCCATTCACTTCAGGGCATTCCAAAGTCTTCAACATTTGTGACACCACTTTAGTTAGGCTTGTTGCTTTATCTACTATATCTGCATCTTTTTCTACTGCCTTTGTGGCCTCCTTTTTTGAAAACGTAGTGGTCGGTTCTTCTATTTTCTCACAATGAATATTATAGTTCTCGGTGATCGGCTTCTTCAGAAACTTCTCCATATTCTTCTTCCAGGTATCTTAATTCAATTACTATTCATTACATTGTTTCCTTGAGCATTTGTCAAGCAATTCACACCTACTACATCCAGCCTTTCTTTTACCATCTTCTTTGAGATTCTAAACACATTTCTCCTCCTTTCCTTATTCTGTTACTCACTTGCACACTCTTATCTCTTGGATTCTTGCTCCATGACAAATGCTCTTCTGGTATTTTTTTTACATCCTTATATATCACCTTGTCATCATCTGCCTTTCTTTTCTGACAATCCTTATAGCATCTCAGACTTCTTAACTTGACACTCATATGTGAGCCCTTTGAAATCTAATTTTCTCTTTCTACCATTTCCACAAATTTACCTTTCACATTCAACCTCTGTACATACTTCCTCTTACTTTTCTTCATGCTTTTGATTAAAACATATCCTACAGTTAAATAATGTTGTGATACACAGCTTTATTTGAGAATCACCTTCACATTTTTTATGATGCCCCAGGTCTACTGTCCTCACCAACAACTATTGTGCTCTTTACACCATCTGATTTTTGTATCATTAACTTGTTTTCATCCTTCTTAAACATGATGTTGCACACAAATATTTCCATCACATCACCAACCTACAGAATCAACTTAACCTCAATAAACCTGGCTCTAAATTTACAGCCCCTATGGACTTCCTCATAACCATCAGCACTGACTACAAAGTGTCTAATTAAGTTGCCACACATTGCAGTCACCTCCCCCTCATGTTAGACTTCACATCATTCAACCTGTTCCAAAAATGATCTTTCTCTTCATAGTAACTGCCAAACTTTGCCATTTATGCCAGGACTATATTCATCAGTCAGTTACTAATAGGGAATCCCGGACATTTTTCATTCTCGCATTATTGGGAATGAAACTGCTGTAATTACCGGGTAAACGGGAATGGCCAAGATTGCATATATAGTGTGTAAAAGTGTAAAAATCAATCAAGAAATAACAGAGTTATAGTTGTAAATAATTAAGTGGCACGTTTTTTTGGCCCACAGTGTAGTGTGTTGCCGATTAATTCAGTCAACAACAGACCAGCAGCAGTCAGTTTCCCGGCTCCCACTAAGACAGCACAGTGGACTGGAAGGAGTCTGCACTCTGCAGCTCACGAATGCCGGGACGGGGCAAACTTCATTGATGTCTGTGGCACATGCTGTTGACAGTACAGGCTGGTGTCAAGTTTCCAACTGAAGCAGAGCTCGGTTCTAGTTGGCAGTCGGAACATCAGTTGTTTGTGTTGAAAGCCTCGTACGAATGGCCGAGTTTGTCGAGTTTAAAAACGATGGGGAGTTTGGCAGCATTTTTTGCTCGACTGTGCCGCCTACTTCAGTGGGGGCAGAGTGTGCTTTCACAGAGGCTGGCGTACTCTGCACGAAGGTGCACTTTCGCCTGGACGACAACATGCTGGACATGTTGTGCTTTCTACGCTCTTATTACGACAACTAACTAGATACATGTACTTATGTGACAGCATGAACTGCTTGTAGTTAAGGTTAGTCTTTTATTGGTGTCAACATTTTGCAGTAGTTTTATTAAAAATAAGTGTTGCTCGTTCTAAAATCATTCACATGTGAGATGCCCGTGCACATGCGGGATTCCTGAATTCCTGGGAATGGATAAACTCGTCCGGGAATGGATTCCCTAGTTACTAACATTTGTCTTAACAACTCCAACATGCTCTTCATCGCCATTACTTTGTCTGCCCATTTGTCTGACGTAAGTACACCACATTGAGCATTGCCATCACTGCTCACCTGTCAGGTAAATTTTTTATCCCACAAAGCATTCTTACACTTTTACCTTTCTACCTTGTCTGTCACACACACACAAATATGGTTCATTTGTTCTTTTCTGTCAGCACTGCCCTTAAGTTTCTCCTCACACTCCCAATATTCCAAGTCACAATTCTTACATTCTCTCTTCACAACTTTTGTTCACTGCCATAGTGCATCAGGTCTAGGACTATCATAAATTGAGTGTTCCTTTAAACCTGTGGTTCATCTTGATTTGCCATCTTTCTATTTGATGTAGGCAGCTGGGAACAGCCACAGTGTACTTTGGATTTTAACCTATCTATGCTTTCGAACTCTCCTCTTCCTATATCATTGGATATTGGAGAAGAATTTTTTAAGGCTGGGTGCCCTTCCTGACACCAGCTGCCTTCAGTCACCTTTAATGACATGTAAGATGGACAGTGTAGATTTTCTATCCTCACTGTCACTGGCGGATATCTAAGCTAGCAAAATTAGCACTATTTACGGTAAATTATATTCATCTCAGGTAGCTAAATGAATGTCATAATCTAAGTTGGAGCAATATTGAATACTTCTGCCAAAGATAATTGCAGTCTAGGCTGCTTCTTGTCTAGCAACTAATTTTTCCAGGAAAAGTTTCTGACATCCTGTGACCCTGTATTGGAATAAGTGGGTTTAATACATGAATGAATGAATATTACATTCTATTTACACAAACTAGAATTTTAATCAGTTTTCTGTTTAATGGTTCATAGACTGATGTTCATTTATCGATTGAACAATCTTATTTTAGTATGGGCTTTTATTTATGAGTAATACCACAAAACACTTAATAGAGCAACTAAGAATGTTATATGTTTTATGCACTGACAGTAGATCTCAGCTTAAATAAAGCCAGTAAAACAGGACACCAACAAAAGGGCATCTACAAGTCAGACAGGGAAAACCTACTGAAACAATTCATATGAATTTTAGGTTTACCATGATTTAGGTAAAAGATGGGGCTTTTACCAGATTCACATATGAACACAGAAAACTGCATAAGAAAAAAATTCTTGTGCTTCTAATTGTCAAGCCTTTTCTGTATCTGCTTCAACTTGCTTCACTAGGTGCGTGTGATAAAGCCCTGTAGCCCTTCCCCCAATCTCATGCTTGCACATGCAAATTCTGGTACACTCAAGCACACATGCACACATTTGCAAATACACACTTGAAATGCTTTTCTTTTGAGCGCTGAAAGATAAATAAAAGGAGTTTTTAAACATTTAACTGTTTCTCAAAACTTAAAAAGAAAAAAGAAAAAAAGAGAAAATTCTGACCTTTATTTTTGTTCTCCGGAGAGCAATACACTATTGAACACTGCACACAGGCAAAAGAGTATACATAAATGGAAAAGTACAATATCATCCAAAGAGAACTTTCACCCCAGTCATTCTGGAGCTCAAATGATAGAATAAAGGATCCCTTTTTGCTTAGCTGTGTTGTATACAAGGGTAAAAATAAAATTTTAAGAATTATCATATTTTATAATGTATTTAGATCCAGTTATCTAAATATAACAATACAATCATATGTGTAGCATGCAGTTTTTCACTGTTTTCGCTTAGCTCTCCATTAGTGCTGCTTAGAGAACAATCTGTACAGTACATTAGCATTCTGCCTGCAGAGAATATATCTAGCACATAGGGAGGGAAATTTGCCACAAGGTTAGCCTCGTTGATCCCTGCGGTGTTTGCGTCAAGAGCTGCACTGTGCAAAGTGGGTGGAGTCACTTGTCAAAATTAGATAACACAGCAAGCATTCTGGTGCAGAAGAAGAATGCAAGGGAAAAAAAAAGCAAAGTAAAAAGAAGCATCCCTGGAAATACATGATAAAAAAAAGGCTGCCACCTGACAGCACATATAAGATTTATATGACTTTCTGTAGAAGAAACACATTCTAAAAAATCCTTTCAGAGATTTACTGTCAGATAGGAAGAAAAATAACAGATCTACTGGGAACTTTTATATGGGTTTCAGTGTGCTAAATCTAAAATGATCTCTATGTTTTTATTATTATTATTATTACAGTAGTATTAATATTAATAATACTACTAATAATACAGAAGTATAGCGAAAAAGACTTTCTTATATTCCTATAATGGTTCAGAAGCCAAGTCTTATAAAGTAAATAAAAACATTTAAAAAAAAAAAACTTAAATTGTAGATCATCTCTCACATTGCATTTACACTATATGCATTTACACAGTTTTAATATTTTGCCTCCTAATTTACATTAGACTCAATTAAGGAACAGTTGCTGATAACTGTGCAACGTTCTTGCCCAATGTGGCAGTCAATCTGTGCCAGCTTTACACCACTCTGAAAGCTTGAGGCCATGGGCCAAAGCGTCCAAATTCTAACTAATTTGGCATCAACATCTAAAAAATCAAATCAATTATTCAAGCATTTGGGAACGTATTCTCTTTATCTCTTGGTTTACTTCTTAACGCTCAACCATTGTTAAGATCTATTTATTTCTTTTAGGTTAATGGAAGTTTAATTAAACAAGCACCTTTAATTTTAGCAGTATTTTTTATTTCAAACCATTTTTAAGAAGAACATTATTTTGGGAGTTTTCAATAAAATGACACGTACAATATATATAACAAGAGCCATGTGCAAAGCTGGTTCATTCTTACAATAATGATAAAAGCAGGTTAATAAAAACAAATAAATTAATTAATTTACATAGCAATTTATCAGAGTTTTACGGGATTAAATATTTTTTAAATAACATGACTCTCTAGCTGTATTTTTATTTTGATATGTGTATATACAATAATGAATTTGAATGTTCTGTTAGATTTAAGAACTTTTTAACATGCTAACTGCCACAGTGATAACAGGTAAACATGTTCCTGGTGATACTGTAAAGTCAGAGTGTTATGTTAATATACTAACTAAATGCAATTTGTTAATGAGTAAAACTCACAAAAAAGTGTATTTTCTTTAAAATTCAACTGCATGAAAGAGGAAATCATCAACTTATAGTAGGCAGTCAATGTATTAAGCTCTGAGACTGATAGATAGATAGATAGATAGATAGATAGATAGATAGATAGATAGATAGATAGATAGATAGATAGATAGATAGATAGATAGAAAAAATGTATTTCATAAAAATGAAACTGACAACCAACTTTGTTAATATATAAATAATATTTATCATTTAGGTTGTGAACATTTTAGATTTTTTGTAATTGATACAACTAAAATCATTATTCGCAATGTACTGTAGCCTTTGCTTGTAAATGCTTTCTTTTGCTGGACATTGTTTCTTGATTCCTCTTTTGGATTTACTATATTTTAAAAGAATTTTCACAATCGCATTTTATCAGTTTTTACTTATACAGTACACATACATATACACATTCACAAGGCATAAATGGTGGCAGACAGACTATCTGACTCTCATAGATTCTCATTATTACTAGTTAAAACAAAAAGTCTTTGTTGTACTGTGCAAGTAAAAAAAGAAACTCACAAGAGCAACTGGCAAAGGTTTTATTGGCATGGTTTAATAGATTTTACTAAGGCACACACTAATTTATAGCTCCAACTAGGCAATACTAGTTCAGTTAACGGCACTTACAGATTTCTTATTTTTAGTACTAAGCAAATAATGCAAGAGATTTGTGATGTATTGTAATGTATACACTTATAAATATAACTACAGGATCTCTCAAAAGAAATGTATGTATTTCATTGAAAATGTAAAGTTTTCAGAGTTTGGTATATAAGAAACACATTTGTGGCACATGAAATGTTTGTGATGAGCATTCAGTTTTAAAGTAGTGACAGTGTGAATTACTGAATGGCAAACGTTCACTAAGGATACTACTGGGATGATGGTGTAGAAGAATTCGATTCCATGCCTTAGTTCTTCAGGTGCTTCTGATATGTGACTAAAGCCTTCTGTTACATCTGTTATGTTTGACTGTTATCAACAAGGTTGTTGCTTCAGTCGACACCACAGACTGACTCTGCAACCTCAGAACAAGTTGCTCAGTGCGCCAGTTTCACAAATAAGTAAGCCAGTGCGCTATATACATGGGGTCTGTAAGATGACTTGCAAAAATTCTGAGCTTAATTAATATAATGTGAACATAAGTATTTTTACACTACACATTAATCTCTAGAACTAATTGTCTATTAAAATGTGTCAACATCTACTTACATGTCATAATTAGGAGGTGAGAAAGGATAATTTCAACAAAAGTATTCTCAAGCATGTTTTGTGTGTACGCTTCCTGAGTTTTTTTATATTTTAATATCTGACCCAATTCAGACCTTGATACCGCATCCACAATTGTATGTTATCATGTATTCTTCCTTTAATAGCACTTAAGTGTATTGGGAATAATAAGAAATATTATTTGATTACAACCCGTATTTGCCTCTCTTGTTTTGGACTGTAAAGCATTTAATTTCATCTGCTAATCATTTTTAACTATACCATACATGCATTAACAATAATGAGAATAATTTAACGAATTAGCAAGGAAAACCTCAAAACCACTTGACTTATGATAACCGTGAAACGTTACAGAAAGAACAAAAAAAGAAAGAAAAAAATATATACATATATGTTATTGCTGCTTGCGCGTTTTGGAGTAACGTGGGTGGCAAGGTCAGTAAAAAAAGAACATCCTGTTCTTCTGTAGCCGTATTATTATTTTTTTAAATATATTTTAATAATGGAATAGTGATTCATCATTTAATTATGATTTGACAAACGCTGGCGCTCTCGCCGCTCCTAACATCCTCCTCCTTTTCAATTCTCCGCTCTGCCAAACTGTCACGCGCTCCCCCTGGGATTAATTCGAGCTGTCTGTCTTTGTGAGCCTGCCGGCGCACTCAGGGCGGCGGGTGCATGACACTGTCAATGAACAGAGAGCCTGACACTTCCAGAGAGCAGCGCGCTCTCACTTCCTCCTTGTTATTGTTTTCGCATTAACCCTTCCCTGTCTGTCTCGCTCAGTCAGTCAGCCACCCAGGCAGTGAAAGAGAGAGAGAGAGAGCAAGGTAAATCAGCCGAGGAAATAAAATAAAGCATCACGCGGCTCGAGGGAAACGTTCACCATCCCCACACGCAGCAGGCTATGCCGCCAGCATTCTAAACAAACGCTGTAATTAGCGCTACTAATGCGTGCAGCTTCGCAACGCGGGCTGGCTTGTCGTTGTGAGGAATTGTAATCAGCGGGAAAGAAAAGGCCAATCAGCTCCAGTCCCCTTAACCGCGCGCGCCGTGCTGCACTGCGTCCAACCTGCCACAAATGTCGTCGTTCGTGCCCGCGATGGCACCGTAGCGGCTCACTTCTAAGGAAGGCCATCGAAATACTGGAGCTGGGCGCGTTTCCCGTGAGGGTTTCTTTTCTTTTCTTTCATATATACTTGCCGCATAAGGACCATAACGGACATAATAGCAGGAATAATTAATAAAAAGTATAAAGTTATTCCTGCCGCAAGTAAAATACCTACCAATTAATATGAGCAATTAAATGCTGACATGACCAATAAGAAAGGCACTATATATATTATAGACTAGTTACTCAAAACATATCTAAAAGGGACTCCTGAGAGAAAAGAGAAAAAAAAAACCTTGCGCAGAGAAGTTTGATGTGCATTTGCGCACATTAACCCGGGCATAAACAATGCACATATAGGTAGGGGGTTGGAGTTGGAGGCGTTGAGGAGAAGCTCTCAGCCTTTCTCATCTCATTGTAATGTGGAGCACTTGAGAGGCTTCGAAAGCAAGATGCAGGGGAGGGCAGCTCTTCTCCTCCACTTGTGTTTTAAAAGCGCATGCAGTTGCCGCATTCTTGAGATCCATTTTTAGGAGATGCCCGTTAATTAGCGAGGATTTTTCATTTGAATTTTTAACGCTGTTATTTTTTATTGTGAACATTAATAATGATACTGTAATGGGATAAATAAGGTACTAGTGGTTAACAGTTAAAACACAAGTAAATAGTAATAGTTCTTCAGGTAGTAAATTTTTAATTTCATTTTACAGATATTTCAGTATGGTTACCAAATGTAGAATTATGTATTATATTAGAATTATTTTTAGTCGATGATACTTTTTAGCATAAGTAGTGCAACTTGGTATGCTAGCAGCTAAAATAGCTGGTGTACAGTAATTTAGTAATGGCTTTAGACAACCGCAGATATTTTTTCAAAATTTTCCTTAGATCTTGTCATTTTTCCAGACGTTGCCCTTTTTTTTTCCTTTGTTGAGTTTTATATTTCTGTAAGTTATTCTTTCTTTTTCGTTTTTGATTCCTTCAAGTTTTATCAGAACTGTATTTTTGGCTTTTTTAATTTAAGGTAGAGGTTTGCATTCATTTTTATTAAAGAATTGAACTACACCTGAAACAAATCATTTTATGCAAGTAGTATTAGTATTGTTATATGTATTGGAGTCAATGGTGAAGCCAGGGGGAGGAATTTTGGTTCGAACCCCTCCATAAGTATATTTTGTGACAGTTCCAACTGATTGATGATGGACAGAATTATAATTCATGTACTTTCTTACTCCCACCCTCCTGGAATTAATTCCTGTTTATGCCCCTGAGTGGAGTGTCATGTTTTAGTAGTAATGCAGCTGGTGAGACGGACCAAAATGATGATTGTATATTTACAAATTAAAATCTGAAATGATGGTTTTGTGTTTATGGTTCTTCAAAATAAGTGAATAAGGAGCAACTTGTGTGTTTCTCCTATTTATTGTCCTGCTGAATATACTCAAAATTTCAAAAATGCTGTTCCTAATCCTATTTTTTCAGTGTGTATTAATGTTTTGATTTTTATTATTATACAGAGAGTCATTAATATTGGTTTAGGAAATATGTAGCTGATGTGCATTTTTTTAATTAGTTGTTAGCATTAAAGTATTTCTATTTTTAGACCACAAAACCCAAAATTGGATAAGAGAACCAGAGTTTTTTTATTATGAATGTTCATAATGGTACAATTGTTGGCTTATGTTCTTCATTTGCTGCTGTTAATAGAGATATAAAGTAAAACATATATAAATCAATTCTTGCAAATGTTACAGGAATTATTGGCATAATCTAAAATATGTCTATTGTTGGGTGATGATCTGATATAATGTTTGAAGCTTAAAGCAATATACTGTGCATAAAATTCCAAACTTCAATCACAGTTTTATGATTTAAACACAATTATTTGAATACAAATATCTTGCTTTATTCTGATTTTATTCTATACACTAATTTAGTTTACAGATACTAGTGTAACTTTTTAAGGAAAAAAGTATGCGTTTGTTATCAATGCTATGCATTGATCACAGCTGCATATATGCATTTCATTAGTACTAGTTTATAATTGTGTGAGATAAAAGTAAATGTTCATTTGAAAGTTGTAAAAGCAGAACATGAGAGCTAATGGTGAATTTGGTGATTTTTATTTATTTATTTTATATTATTTTAAAATTATTTGGATTTTCTGAAGTCTTAATCTAAGTTCATAGAAGCCAGTAATGATTTTTCAAAAAGTGGAACAGACACCACCTAGTGCTGAAGTGTGTTTGTACAAAGCTGTAGCTGATTGTCTTCTACCACACATAAACCTACAGAATGATGATTGATACAGTCATATGAAAAAGTTTGGGAACCCCTCTTAATTCTTTGGATTTTTATTTCTCATTTTGTTTATCAGTAGCAATTTCCTTTTAATATATGAAATGCCTTATGGAAACAATAGTATTTCAGCAGTGACATTAAGTTTATTGGATTAACAGAAAATATGCAATATACATCATAACAAAATTAGATAGGTGCATAAATTTGGGCACCCTAACAGAGATATTACATCAATACTTATTTGAGCCTCCTTTTGCAAAAATAACAGCCTGTAGACGCTGCCTATAGCCTTTGATGAGTGTCTGGATTCTGGATGGAGGTATTTTTGACCATTCTTCCATACAAAATCTCTCCAATGCCGAACATCGACAGCCTGCTTCAAATCATCCCATAGATTTTTGATGATATTCAAGTCAGGGGACTGTGACAGCCATTCCAGAACATTGTACTTCTCCCTCTGCATGAATGCCTTTGTAGATTTTGAACTGTGGTTTGGGTCATTGTTTTGTTGGAATATCCAACCCCTGCATAACTTCAACTTTGTGACTGATGCTTGAACATTATCCTGAAGAATTTGTTGATATTGGGTTGAAATCATCCGACCCTCAACATTAACAAGGGCCCCAGTCCCTGAACTAGCCACACAGCCCCACAGCAGGATGGAACCTCCACCAAATTTGACAGTAGGTAGCAGGTGTGTTTCTTGGAATGCGGTGTTCTTCTTCCGCCATGCAAAGCGCCAATTGTTATGACCAAATAACTCACTTTTTGTCTCATCAGTCCAAAGCACTTTGTTCCAAGATGAATGTGGCTTGTCTAAATGAGCATTTGCATACAACAAGTGACTCTGTTTGTGGTGTGAGTGCAGAAAGGGCTTCTTTCTCATCACCCTGCCATACAGATGTTCTTTGTGAAAATTGCGCTGAATTGTAGAACGATGTACAGATACACCATCTGCAGCAAGATGTTCTTGCAGGTCTTCGGAGGTGATCTTTGGGTTGTCTGTAACCATTCTCACAATCCTGAGCATATGCCGTTCATGTATTTTTCTTGGTCTGCCAGACCTGGGTTTAACAGCAACTGTGCTTGTGGCCATCCATTGCCCGATTACATGCCTTACAGTTGAAACTGACAGTTTAAACCTCTGAGATAGCTTTTTGTAGCCTTCCCTTAAACCATGATACTGAACAATCTTTGTTTTCAGACCTGTTGAGAGTTGCTTTGAGGATCCCATGCTGTCACTCTTCAGAGGAGAGTCAAAGGGAAGCACAGCTTGCAATTGACCACCTTAAATACCTTTTCTCATGATTGGACACAACCTGTCTATGAAGTTCAAGGCTTAACGAGCTAATCCAACCAATTTGGTGTTGCAAGTAATCAGTATTGATCAGCTACATGCTTTCAAATCAGCAAAATTACAAGGGTACCCAAATTTTTGCACAGCCAGTTTTTCACATTTGACTTAATTTCATACAACTAAATACTGCTTCACTAAAAATCTTTGTTCAGAAAACACCCCAGTACTCAGATGTTACTAGGAAATGAAAGACATACCACTGTTATCTTTTTTGTTGAAAGTAGAGTAAATTATTATGCAGGCTGAGAGGGGTTCCCAAACTTTTTCATATGACTGTAAATGCACCCTAAGATGTTTATAAAAGTACCAGGGTAAGTAATTAAATATAAACAACTGTGTTTGTTTAATTTTGCATAAAAATACAGTATATGTCATTTTGTCAATTAAAAAATAAAAAGTAAATTAACATTTATAAGCAACACTTGACTCCTGTTGTATAACTGTGATCAGCCTATCATAATGAACATTAGGAATCAGAAATTTCAACTCTTATTCCTTGCTTTCTGTCATTGACATCCTCAAAAATAATTTACTACTTTCGTTGTCTTAGTCTGCATTTTTTTTGCATGTATCTGCTATTTTTCACTCAGTTTATTTTGTGATGTGTTATGCATATATATTTGTTTAGCATTATTAATTGAATTGTAAAAGACCTCAAAATAATGATTATAATGAAAGTTAATATATAAAGTAAAGCAAATGTTGTCAAATGTAGTTTGCATTTCTAGGATGTATATGTTTTTGGGTGGATTTTTGTGGATTACATGATTAAAAATATATATTAGGGCTACAACAGAAGATAAAAATAATGCAGAAGTAATAGTACTTTATAATTGAGTAAATAGCTAAACACATAAAGATAAATAGAAAACATATACTCGAGTGAAAAAGTAGCCAAAGTCCAAAAAGATAAGTAATACAGTCCATCCTTTTAATATGATCAGTTTGAGCTGAGTTAGTAAAAAATAGTATCCGGGTAAACACACACATTAAGTATATGCATGCATCTACAGGTATTGTCAGTGTTTGAAAGAAAAATCAATTGCCGAAAGTATTCCTTAACGGACTGTGTGTGGACACCTGTATACGACAGTGAGACATTTTGCTTAAAACCCCTTTGAACTAAATTAGAGAAGTTGTTCATTGGTTTTATGTCAGAAGCATATGTGGAACACAGAAAAAGCCTGGGGAAACAAAGTAATGTGTGAAAGCTAACCACACCGAACTGTTTGAATGGTTGTGTATCACAGCAGCATATTTCTTTTTCTTCTTGTTCTGGTAAGCAATATTCAGCAACCTATTATTTTGGTAGTGGTTCTAGTAGGAGTATTGTTATACTGCCATATAATGATTTTGTGTCATGTGTGAAAACTGTGCTTGGTTTTATTTATGGGAAAGCTTTTAAAAGTTATTTACATGAATACAAATGGAGAAAAAAGGTGGGTGCAAGAAAAAAAGCAAGTAAAGAATTAGCACTACTATGCAAATTACTTCAAACAATGCTATAATAACAATAATAATAATACGTTTTAGGAATTTGTGGATAGTGATTAAAATTTGATCAACTAGGGGGCTTTGCTCCCTGCTTGCTTCGCTCGCCCACCTCCTCCCCCTGGGGTGCGCTACACTCCAGGCCCTTCACATTTCTGCCGCTCGCATTGTGAAGGGGGGGAGGGGGGCTAGATGTACACTAAGGAGATGCGGACAGATCAGCTGCTGGATTTCTGCTGCTGCTGAGCTGTGTGTTCTGCTTGTCGCGCTGCGCGTCGATCCTTTAAAAGCCTGTACAGCAGCTATCCTTGTCTTGCGGGACGTCAAAGTGTCTTCCAAGAAGATCACGTATAGACCCAAGATTTTTTTTTATTATAATAGATGTGTTAGTTGTATTTGTATTTAGTTCAATTATTTTCTTCTGTTTTATAATATTTCCCACTTTCAATATTTTATCTAACCCTAATAACTATAAAGTATAAATAGCATACATTTATTTATTTTGCAGAATCTCTCATTTGGAAAATAGAGGGGCTGTATATTGCTATTACCATCCAAGGAAACCGGACTACATATAAAAAAACAGAAAAGGCTATCACTTGAAGCATAAGCTACGGAGAGTGTTAGCTTAATTTAAATAGTTGAATGTAATTGTATGAGTGTGAGTACAATTGATTGATAGTGAGCTTCTTGTATTTTTCTTTGAAAAATAACAGTTCAATAGTTTGTCTAGCCCTACTTACAAACTGACCATACAGCATAATATGTTTATTAGGAACAAATCTAACTCTATAAAAAAGATAACAGACTAAGGATCAGGGTGCCATAGACATGACAAATTTTTGTAAATCACCTTTCACTGTCAATACTGAAATCCTTATTAATGATATATTCTATAAACATTTTGGAGAGCTTGAATATTTTTAATATATGTTTAATATGTGTTATGTAAATGGAGATTCATTTGTTGGTTGCTCTGACAGCATCATATAGACAAAATTAATTACCAAAAATTACGCAAGAACAACTTAGAAAATTAAATAAACAAATAAACTAGTGATTAATGATCATAGATTTAAGATGGCTTCCTGTGTACTATCAAGTGTAAGAGATATATCGCTCTTCCTGCTGTTTGACTTTTTTCACTTCCTGCCAGAAACCTTGCTAGAAGTGCACTGAACAAGCGAGAAAAACAGTGATATATTAAAATCACACCTGAATGCAAAAGTCTGTTAATGCTAGTTTCTGACCAATGCAGCAAAAGACTTAGGAACCCAACAAGGAGCAGTGTATAATACTTAATTAAATAACATGAATGTAATTACACAGAATTAAAAACACACGCATATATGAACGTTTACTCCTCTGAAATGCTACTTTGAATTGACAAGGTCACATTTGTATTTACATTAACGTTAATCCAATTTAAGGCCACAGTGTTAAGGGAGGACATCTTGACAATCTTAAGTGCTTCGCAGGTGTTGTTCTAAGAAAAGAACAAAATAATATTCAATAATATGCAAAACGGCAATAACAGAAGTTTACTAAAAAAAAGCTGACTATATATATACTGTATATATATATGTATGTATGTAATCAGATGTATAAGAGTACTATGCAACTAACAGAGTACTTTCTGTTTACAATATTTGTTGTTGTTTTTTTCTTTTTTTTTGTTGTGTTTTGTTGTACTCAGGACTTCAAGACTTTCCTGTTTGTGCTTTGCAAACGGGATAATAGTAACACATCACTTGACAATCCAATTCAGTTTGAATTTGTATGCAATTTTTATCACATCATGAGGACTAAGAAGGAGCTGACAGAATAGGGAGTACTTAATGTATGCAAGGAAGTTATAGCAAGCCAAATGATCATTTATAGATATTTAGCATATCATAGTTAGGTACTTGCTAACCATGCCTTCTTTGAGCTTCACTTTGCTCTTCTTCACTGACTGCCATTTCTCTGCGCAATTAAAACTAAAGCTTGCTCAGTGGCGTTCTTCTACTTGTGTCATTCGTTTTCTTGAAATGCCCAATTTCTGAGGAAAAAAAAGGATGGGGTGCCTACAAAAACATGGCTTGGCTAAATTTCTATTATGTATAATGCTACCAAATTTCAATCAAATTAGTCAAAGCATTTTTGAGATTTTGGATTGTTAAGTTTTTCTCTTGTATGGTAGGATAAGTTTGCCTAAAAATATTCATATATAAAAATGTTCTTTCTTAGCAGATACCAATTGCCCTAAATGTACAATACTGACAAATTTGAGCTTTTCAAATAAATGAGAAATAGTTCTTAAATCTTTACACATGCAATGGAATTTTTTTACTTATGTTCATGAAGAAGTATGTGATGTAATATGCAAAACTGATTGCGTGAGTGCATGTTTGTGTATATTCTGTCAGATTTTGCATAAAGAATAAGCTATTTTAATTCCAAAATTTAGTTATTACCTCCACCCTGAGCAGTGTTGGGTGCTACTGCTTCTCTTTCTGTGGTGTGCTAAAAAACTGAGCCCACTGTATCTCCACCATAATTTGCACATATTCCCTATTTAAACACAGTAGACTATGTTTTGTTGCGAAATGTTGGCTCCCCCACCCCATGCAGCATGGGGTACCTCTGCTAGCATAAAATAAATGGGAAGTGCACTATTGAAGTTCTTCCTTTTCATTTTATCTTTTTTTGTGGTATGCACGTTAACATGCTGTAGTCCTATTTGTAAGTTTGTGTGGGCTGTCACTTTGCTGCTAAAAGCTTCCACTTCACAATAATGTGTAGGACAGAGTGGTATTATCCATGTTACCAGGCTAGAACCCAAATCCTGGCTTAGCGAATGCAGCATCTGCCACCTTATCCGATAAAATGATTGATACCACACCTTGTAACAGCAAGGGACATTTCTCTGTAAGGTATGAAATGGATTCAAATTCCTCCAGGATGAGTAACCATGATGGACAGATCTTTGCAGTGGTCAACCAAGAGGATGGGGTTAAGTGAACTTAAGAACCCAATGACACGACCTCTGTTCCTTTCTATAAAAACCCTTGTAATATCCTACCTAACTGCTCATTTCTTACTATGCTACAGCTTGACCTGGCCATAATTTGGCTGCCCACAGCCAGAACCCATAGCTGATAGGGTGTGACCGTAACACAGATTGAAGTAATCCCTTTACTCCAAAGGGGCAACTGTGCTGGATTGAAAGGGGTGGAACACTTGTCTGTGCCATTAGTGCAACCTTGCTGAGGGATAGCTAGGACAGGAGCAAGAGAGAGAGAGAGAGACCATATATAAACCATGTGTCCGCCTCACTAACAACAATCACTCACTAATCACTAGTTGACTTAGTAGCTTTAACTTTGCTAACATCTGAGAACAATTTGTACAAAACTCTTGAAGAAATAATTGCAGTACCACCCGCAACCAGAAGGTGCAACCTCCTGAAGAAAGTAAAGAAAGCATGCTGAAATATCCTTCCATGTGTCTGGAAAAAGCTGATCAGGAATGGAATCAAGCATTGCTCAACTCAAACCATCAGTATAGTCTAATTCCGAGAACTATTAACTGTAATTTAATAGATGGGACAAAGCCAGCTAATGTACTATGGTATTGGTGTCATCTGTATCTACAGTATAATAACCCTGTGAAGGATAAGTTCTGGCTATTATAAGTTTCTCACCTTAAATTATGGAGTCTGAATTGTAAGTATAAAGCATTAAGATTATTAGGCATAAAACATTAAGTTTTTTGGGCTGCTTGGTAACTTCCTGATAACTGCATCTGCTCTTTAGTAAGATGTTGCACAAAGCTGACAGTCTGTTGTCAGATAACATGCCAACTGCTAAGAAATAATGGCCAGCCTGCTGAAAGATGTGTTGTGTACTGGTGAATGTACACCTGGCCATAATTTGGCTGCCCACAGCCGGAACCCATGGCTGAAATGTTAATGTAGACTTTCACTGATTTATGAAACTTGTTCATAAATTGTACAGCAGTGTACAACTGTGCATATTCTAACTCCTTTGTGTCAGCAGTATATTCACCTTTAATAGTCAAAACAACAAATTATAAGGGGTGTCAGAATAGTACATATAGTGTACTTAAACATTTTTAACTCAGTATGTGTACACAAACATGGATAATTTTCAGCTTGCAGACTGTTGTGTGAATAATGTCATTCAGTGCATCTTTCGGGTGCATGCCCTAGAAACAGGACTTCTAAATGACATCATGCTAAAAATACAAAAAGAAATAAAAAGTACAAAAATTCTAATTATAGCAAATTATTTTAAATTAAAAAAAAATCATTAGACTTAGAATTTTGTATGATTATTAGATAAATCCTCATCACAGGAAATAAATCAAATCTGTAAGTCTTAGAAAAAAATGAAAAACAATGAAATCACAAAAGCATGTCTGTCTGTCTGCCTACATGAAACAACCAACCTGCTGCCCCATGGACTAATTTTGTTATAATTTTTATGGCGTCAGATTACTGCCAAAAATCCATGTATGAGCACCATGCATTTTGTAACCATGATTTACATTTTGAGTGCAAGCAATACATAATCCATCCATCCATATTCTAACCCGCTGAATCCGAATAGGGTCACAGGGGTCTGCCGGAGCCAATCCCAGCCAACACAGGGCACAAGGCAGGAACCAATCCTGGGCAGGGTGCCAACCCACCGCAGGCAATACATAATGTAAGTGCTTATTTCACATTTTGAGCATGACAAATGCATTATTTAAATGTATATAGGACATTTTGAGCACAAGAGTCACATTTTACAAAGTTCCTGCATGAAACAACTTGGTTCCCAAATTTTGAGTTTATTGCTATAGGTCTGTGAACAAGCATGAGACATTTTGTAAGCACAACTTACATTTTGAGCATGTGTGACACATTTTGCAAACATGCATAGCACATTTTGAGTGTGTGCAATGCACTTCATAAAGTTTTCTGCTCACATGACTTTTGGCAGCATTCTTGCACTGCGTTACGGCCAAAATTCAAAAACCTGTTACACAATCACAAAATGTGCTGCATATGCTTAAATGCAACATGCACTTACAAAATGCTTGGTGCTTGCGTATAGACATTTCTAGTAGTGTTGTGTAAGAGCACTGCCATAAATCCTGTGACTAGAAAAGGATTGCAAAATGCATCACTCATACTTAAAAGTGACTTTTGAGCTTTAAATATCCAACATATGCATGGAAAATTTATTGTTCATGCTAAATAAATGTGCTACATGCACTTACAGAATATATTCCTTGAGGTCAAAATGTAACCTTACAAAATGTGTGCTGCTTGTACACAGACACATTCTTCAAGGAGATTTGTTGAGCAAATTGATTATCTAATGAGATGTCTAAAACAGACTGCATTGCACAAATGTTTGAAATATCAAGATCTCCCATTAAAAAGCAATGCTGAATTTGTGAACTCACCTGTCTTAAAACAGTGAAACATTCTAGGTGACTTCAATTACATATTAGTTTCCTATTTCAAATTTTCCTTGAAAGAGGTCACTTCAAGTTGTATATTTTGTATATGCTCCTATTGTACCTGTCCAAGAGCTGGTCTTGATAGCAAAACAGAATCTCAGTAAAAGTTAGTTAAACACTGGGAGAGGCATGCACATGCAAGTCACTTATACAGGTGCCGGTCATAAAATTAAAATATCATGACAAAGTTGATTTATTTCAGTAATTCCATTAAAAAAGTGAAACTTGTATATTAGATTCATTCATTACACACAGACTGATGTATTTCAAATGTTTATTTCTTTTAATTTAGATGATTATAACTGACAACTAACTGACATAATTGTCCAAAGTAGCCAAGATTTTTACCTTGCAATTTGACAGAAATCTTAACTCTCCATCAGATAATTTTTTTAAAATGTTATGTTTTAGAAATTTGAACTACTGTACAATTAGTTACAGACCCTCCACAAACAATAGCACATCAATCCATACCATTTTTACATCAGCAGTTGTAATCTACTCTGTATGAAAAATATTGAGCCACCATAAGCCTGTTTGGACCGTGTTTTTAACTACACAACATTGTAAAAAAACAACATTTCCCAATTTTACAGACTAATCCTTTCACATGACCCCTTTTTTTTACTAACCCTTCTTGTCTGCAACTCATTCACAGAGGAGAGACACATTCTTCAGTAGGCACTTTGAGCTGTAACAGGAACCACTGGGTCACCAACAACACTCTTATATCTGTCCCCTCTGGTAAATTCAATATTAAACAACAGGCCTCTTGGCTGTGTAAAAATCTTATTTACTGCATTTCTTGTAGGAAATGTTTGGCCATCTACATACAGTAGGTTAAACAGGGAGATAGCTAGCAGCACTAGGAACACATTTGAACTATTAAGATCAAAGACTCACAAAGTATATTGTAAAACACTTTACATCCCATGATCATAGCCACACTGATCTCTCTGTGTTCTTTAATAGGGGTTAAAGCCACTTTTTTTTTAAAGAAAAAAACAAAGAAACTAAGCTCATTCTCAGCCTAGGATCACTTATTTCTCCAGGTCTTAATAACCAAATGACTTTTTAATCTCTAATTGTAGCTTTTTCTCATCTACTCTCACATTTTCTCCTTTCACTTGTCCATAATTGGTTCCTTCCTTCCCCGCTACATATATCACCTGCTCTTTCCTTGTCAGTTGCACACCTGAAGATGGCTGCACCCCTGAAATTTTGTATCTTTAACCTACTTTCCTTTTCTGGGGTGTAAATGGCCTTTAACCTTTATTCTCTGTAAATGCATGCTGGTACAGCCCTACAATATTGCCATTGGATTTAACTTCCTTTAACCCACCATGTATCCTTTGAAAACCTTTTCTAAGATTCTGCATCGCTCTTTTTCTTCCTCTCTCATCCCTCTGTCTTCCTTTCGTAACCTTTCTAAGCATCTAGCATTTCTGTACATGTGCTACTGTTACAAGTTTATACCCAAAGGATTCCGCCTAAAGTTCAACCCAGCATCCTTTGGATCTGCCACTTGCTGGAACAATATGAAGAGTCCCCTTCTCCAATTGTCCCATAAACTCATGCCATCAACCCTACATTCTCTTAAACAACAGTTTACACCACTCGTAGATGGTTCAGTCAAGGAAGCCATGACCCATCTGCATTGTATTACTCCAAAGTATTTTTTTTTCCTCAATAACCTCATTAGAACTTTGAATTCCAGGTTCTATGACTGTCTCAACAAAAATAAGAGCAAACACAGAAGAACAAGCCTCCGTTCTCTCCAACAATTATGATGTAGTGACTTCACTCTCTGACCTCCCTCTTTCACAGAATGAACGAGAAACCAGCACTGTGAATGAGAGTGATCCTGTTTCTGAAACTATCAACTTCATCATTCCCAAGCAGAGTTATGGGATCTCACCAGTTGGACATTTTGCATCTCTTGCTTATTTCATTATTCAGTGTTCAATCCAAATTTCTTGTAAACTTTCTTGTTCTAACACATGTGCAACCTTACCAAAGGTGAACTTCAGGCACTATACACCCTGTGCCATTGAGTTAATATTGTCATCGAATCTGCAGACATGGAGAGTGCAGTGGTAGTCTGTCAGAAGTATCTTTATATTGCAGAAGCTCCAAAACATCAGATCAGACAGATGATTAGCAGGAGAAGGTAAGTACTACCATTTCTTATCATTACTGCTAACTGCCTAATTGTGTTCTTGCCCCTACTCTGTTCAATGCTTGCATGGACCGGGTGTTTGGCACGGTCATGGAGTCCAGTGGCTGTGGGGCATCTCTGGGTGAAGAAGGATTAACTGATTTTGACTTGGCTGGTGATGCTGCAATCTTCGTGGAGCCAATGGAGGCTCTGATCAGGCCTCTTGAGAGACTCACCAAGGAGTCTGAGTGTCTGGGCTTGTGAGTGTCATAGATAAAAACTAAGATCCAGGGAACTCATGCATAACAGCGTGCATAGAATTCATACTAAAACATGGTGCACGGACAAGTGGAAATGTGTGTACGCACAAAAAAAATCAGATGCACAAAACTGTGTATAAGCCAACTTCCACACACTTCCGCTACGTAAATCCTGGTCAGCGTGATCTACTGGCCCACCCCGACTCCTCCCAGAATTTCACATTTTAATATGCAAATCAAAATAAATAACCCTTTCCGTTCAGTGTTTGGTTAAAAGACACTGGAGAAAGCACGTAAAAAAAAAGAATTTCAGCGAATGCAAAGTTGAGGCAAGGAAAAACGTACTATTTGTTGGTTTAAGCAGTGGTATTAACAGCAAAAGGAAGTTGATCGAGTGATACAGAGTGTGGAGAAGCTCAAAAGTTCAAGTTCAGAAAGTCACACAGTACCTGAAATAAGAAAGAAGTGGTCAGATATCAAATTTGCTGTAAAAAGGCGAATTGTTGCCCACTATCCGAGTGTCACACGGAAGCATATTAGGGTACAGAGAAAAGAGACAAAAATAGGGACACAGTGAAAAAAGGTCAAAATGTCCACTTCAATCTCATAATTTATTTTGTCATTAAAGTATAATGTCATAAACTTAATCTTAAAATCAATTTTTAATTTACTGGAGTTTCTCAGATCCCATTGTAACAAAAGTAGCACATTAAATGCTTCGTATTATATGTGTTCTTCTATGTGCTCTATGTGTGTGAATCAGTAAATGCTTCTTAAACGGGCTTTCTCTTATGCCGATGGGACACGGAGTACATTATATTAATGATATTACAGCTTTCTGTACAATTTAAATACTAAGATGTATACTTGATATTTTGGAAATGAATTAAAACATATATTAAACAAAGGGGCACGGTGATGCAGTGATAGCAGTGAGCTGGCTCCCTGTCCAGAGATTGTTCCTGGCTCCCCCAAGATGCTTGCTGGGATGTGCGCGACCCACTATGAAATAATTTATTGCAGCAGTACTGTCTTTTTCAAACTAACCCCCAATTCCTGTCCTTCCTTTTCTTTCTCTAAGTAACCAATCACCACACAATAAATTCAGTAATACATGTCAAGCCATCTGTAAGCTTAGAACACCAATTCTTCAAACTTTTAAGGAACATTGAAATATGTTCGTAGTACATGTTTAATTATTCCATCCATCTGTCCATCCAGGGTCGCACCAGTCCCAGCAAGCATACAGTGTGAGGCAGGAACGATCCCAGGGCTCATTCTTACTGTAGTGTCACTGTGCCCACACATTTAATTACTAACAGTATACATTATGTAAATTAAGTTAAAATTTGATGTGTATAATGTAATATACATAATTTAATACATTTCATCCCAAAAATGATATGAAGAGCTCCAAGAAGATGGCCTTGGAAATCTAAGTCGACTTAGAAGCCAGTTGTCATCATCTGTAAATATGTGGTCTGTTCTATTAAATTGAATTCCTTTTTTGTTATTGTTTGGTACAATGAGATTCAATATGCAAATCCTCCATAAACTTATTTTCATTTAAAATGGTAAAATAAAAACAACAGCAATAACAATAATAATAATAATATGATAAATGCAATGAAAAATATACAATATGAAAGCATAAGTGCCTCAGATTGTGTAATATTCCAACTGTAATGCATGTTTACAGTGAGGTAATTGTACTTATAAGTACTGGGAACACTTGATGGACTGATTGAGTGCATTTATAGCTCTTGGGATGAAACTATTTCTGAACCCCACGCCCCCTACATTTTTGATGAATGGGAGAAGTTGAAATAGACTGTGCGCATGGCTGAGGCAGTGTGTGCTACATGTTGTATCCTGATAATTCTCTCCGCTTTTGACACAATCTGTCATAGAGCTTTCTGATCAGGTGCTATACAGCTGTGATTCCACACTCACATACAGTGGGTTAAAATACTCTGAGTGGTGCACTGAGAGTAACAATGCTAAAGCAGCTATAGTATTTGGAATAGTTTGGCCATTCCGTGTACCATTATATTGTTAGGAGAGTTGAAAAGCAGAGAATGTGATCAAAAAGAAGGATTCTAAGACTTGCTTTGTACTATTGCATAAAGATAGGCTATGATGGCATAATAGGTCACATAACTTGAGCATAGTAACAGTAAACAATATGTACTCAGCCATGAAAAACCAGCACAAAATGTTGAAACCAAAAATATAAAAAATATCAATATTCAAAATAATGAATAAAAATTATCAATTAGCTACATGGTGATTAAATAAGAGTCTAGAAAGACAGATCATTACACTTCTTAGAAGGATAGCACACTCTAATCAGCTTTCGCTTGGAATTATATTTGTAAGACTCTTACAAATGGATGGGAAGTTCTGTTATGGAGTCCGTTACGGGAGATAGACGTCTGAAGCAGAGCTCCGTTAGCAGTGGCTTTATTTTTTCTCTTCTCTTAACCCAAGATATTCTGTATTTACCCAACCTGAAGAGTTTTTATAACAGTATACAAAACATGAGTTACAAAAAATAGGGTCAGAAAGAAATGGAAAAGAAACCTAAAGCTTCATCCAAGTCTAGACAAGCATCAAGTCCAAGTGCAAGGTACGGCCTTTCAGAGACTGACCTGGAACAGGAAGGCGAAAGCACAGATTTCCCAGGACCCTGCTCCACTGCATCATCTCCAGTCGAGAGCGAAAATGGAATTGAAGGTGCAAGTGATGCAGGTCACGATAGCTCGCTGATTCTAAAAGATCACTTGAAACTGGAAATGGCCTTGCAGTCTGCGCTTTCATCTACTCCTCACAAGCCGGAAGCATCGGCTGTAATGGGCATTGCCACTTAACTCGCAGAGCACAAAAGCTGAAACAATCTGTCCAGACTGAAGGTAATGATCACAACAGTGGCTACAGCCACAGCCATGGCCATAAATGAACTCAAGAAAGATATTCAGAAAAATACAAGGAAAGAAATAAATGGCTTGCTCAAGACAAGTGAGAAGACAAATGAGAGGCAGTGGCTGGAGCTGCAAGAGGTGCAGCAGGATAATAAAGACTTGGAAAAACGTATATATAATCACTCTGATGCAGCCTTTAAAGGTATGCTGGGAAAAATTGAGGAACACATTCAGGAAAATGTGTCCAAACTAAGAATACTTGCCAATCAGCTGAAAGACGTTAAGCAGATATTCACAACTTGATTTGAAACAGCTGAACATTTGGCATCTACCGCGGATGGAAAAGCTACAGCTGCAAATTCCGAATGCAAATAACTCAGAGACAGACTTGCGGCTCTGGAAGATGGATGCAGAAGGAATAATATTAGAATCAAAGGTCTAACTGAGAATCGTGAAAGTCCAAAACCAGTGAAACTTGTAGCTGAACTATTCTCAAAAATAATTGGAGAGGACTTAAATCAGATACAGAGTTGGCAGCAGCTTGTCGCATACATGGATCAAATATCTCTAAACCTAGGACTCTAATTGTTCGCTTCGAGAGATTACAATTTAAGCTTAATGTAATGTCACTTCTCAGACAGAAACAAGAGATTATATTTGAAAATAACCACATTCGTATTTTCCCTGATTTCTCACCTTTAACAGATGTTAAACATGTCGCTTTTTACAATATTAAACAGTGGTTACGGAAAGCCGATATCAGATACAGCCTCTTGTATCCTGTCAAACTGAAAGTGGATATTCAAGACAAATATTACATCTTCTCCACCACAGAGGATGCAGAAAAGGAGTTAAGAAAACTGATCCCGACACTTTTTTGAAATACGATAGTGAGTCGCATCCTGTCATGGTATGGCAAGAAGATATTACCTGCAACGATACTGGTATCATAATTGTACATCCTTTTCTCTTCTCAGCCACTTTCTGTTTATGTTTTAATTACAGTTATACACATAATTAAATGTGAATTAAATGTGTGAAATATATATATTTTTTTTTACTATTCTAAAGGAGACTGTTTAACATCATACCCTTGGTTTATTGTTATTATTGCATTAGAGTTTACAATGCTTATCCAGGGCCACTTTTTAACACCATTCCCTGGGTTACTATCTTAATATTTCAAGACTGTTGAAGATTATATTTTATGCTTATTGCTTATGCTTTTATGCTATTTAGACTTTATCGGCAATAGATATTTCTACTTTTTAATCTTCAAATCTTCATGCTGGGGGGCTTGTTTTGTTTTGGACGTGCTCTGTCTCTAGGTATGTCAGAGGACTGGGACTTTGTGAAGTGGGGTCCAGCCTCACGTGGGGAGACAAAATGGGGGATAAGGGGAGAGAAAGAGAGCAAGCTATATCTAATCTATCCTTTTAATCCTTATAATTAACAACGTAACAATAGGCTGCATGGCAATAACTCTTGGGAAAATTGGAAAGTAAGGTTAAAGCTGTCTCACTTCCAGTTAAGACTACAAAATGACATCAAAAATTCAGAATCAATGTCTCCATGATGGGAAAGTTAACTTTGTGAGCTTGGATGTTAAAGGCCTGAATCACAAATTAAAGAGAAAGAAAGTATTCTCTCACCTAACAGGTCTAAACGCTAAAATTGTATTTTTACAGGACACCCACTTACTAAGCAAGTATCATTTCCAGCTCTAAAAAGACTGGACTGGCTAAATGTTCCATTCCAGCTTTACAAAGAAAACTAGAGGTGTGGGAATTCTCATACATAGGACAGTCTCATTTGTAGTATCAGATGTAGTATCTGATCCTGAAGGGAGATATGTGATTGTCATGGGCAATTTATTTAACTGTAAACTGCTTTTGATAAATGTCGATGATAGGGAATTCATGCAAAATGTATTTGCATCCATTCCCAATATGAACACTCATGAAATTATAATGACTGGGGACTTTAATTGTGTTTTAAATCCACTCTTAGATAGGTCTCCTGTCACAGGGGTGATGACACCTAACACTGCAAAGACAATTACACAGTTTTTAACTGACCAAAACTTATCAGACCCCTGGAGGTTTCTAAACCCAAACTCAAGAACATATTCCTTCTACTCACCAGTGCATCATTTCTACTCAAGAATTGATTATTTTTTTAGAGATAATAATTTCTTGCCTACGATAAAATCTTGCAAGTATGACGCTATTGTTACTTCCGACAATGCCCATCTGATCTTGGACCTAAAATCATTATGCCCCACATGCTCATCTCACAGATTAACCCACTTCTATTAGCAGACAAGAACTGTACAGAATTTATATCAAAACAAATCAGTTTCTTTCTAGAGACAAATACATCCTCAGAGGTCTCTGCAGGAATACACTGGGAAACGCTAAAGGTCTTCTTAAGAGGACAAATTATTTCATATTTTTCCACAGAAAAAATAGAGAACAAGAAGATATCAGAGCCAACCTGAGAAATTACTAGAATAGATCAAGAGCATGCCAGGTGCCCAAGTGAGGCTCTTCATAGGAAAAGGCAGGCTCTGCATTCAAAACCCAACCTGTTAACAACCAAAGAAACTGAACAACTCATTTTTAAATCAAGACATCATTATTATGAACACTGAGAGAAAGCAAATAAGCTCTTAGCTCAACAAAATCACAAGCAAGAAGTTTGCAGTGCAATCCCAGCAACACAAACGGAGATAAAATCATTGACCATAAAAATATAATGCACATATTTAGAGACTATTATTAATCCTTATATTCTACTGAGTTTAAAGAACCCAAGGAAGCCAGTGTACCAAAGTAAACTTTTAAATAAACTCATAAATAATAGAGAGGGGATGAACTCAGGGTGAGCACTGTCACATACGTGCAAGTAGGAGGCAGCTAAAGTAAAGGGCGTGAGTAGCTGTAATACCACCACCGACTGGGTGACTGTCTTTCTCAGTTACTTGCAGACCATTCCCGGGAAATCCCGTCAGGTTCTGGCACCCTCGATGACATCACTTTCCAGTCCCGATTACACCACTTCCGGGCCCAGAGATGATGTCACTTCCGGATCTAGGCCCAAAGATGACGTCGCTTCCTGTCCATAGGACATCACTTCTGGTTCCAGCCCTAAAGATGATGCCACTTCCTGAATGGGCCTTTAAATCTGCCATCTTTACTATATGTGATCAGTTCTGTTTTGGAATCAGTCTTGTCAACAACTCTTTAAAAACTTCTACATTTGCAGTAAGGACACATTATACGGGTGGCTGCCCCAAACTTTTGTGATGTCTGGTGTGTTTATTTGTGACTGTACAAAGAAAACCTTTGTGCATATGTGGGATTTCCTCAAAGGACATTATTGCTTGCTGCTTACTTAGATATATACAGTACTCTATGTACTGTAATATATATATATATATATATATATATATATATATATATATATATATATATATATATATATATATATACACTACTGGATAAAAGTTCCAAATTTTTCTTCAAATTTAATCAGTTGAAATGCAATGAACTACCTAAAATGATGAAAATGTAAGCAGTAAACTGCCAGAGGTTTAAATTTAAAGTTTGGGTTAGCTAAAACTGAATAACAGGATATATCACAATATTACAAATTAGTCTTCTTTAGGGAACAACTAATAGGTTACAACCTACATATGTTCTGCAGCAATCAAAGTAAATTAAGCCTTGCAGGTTGAAGCAAACATTTTACACAGGTGTCCCAGCTTTGACAATATTCCAGTGATAATGGCAAGAAAACAGCAATTCACAAATTAAATGAGACAAAATATTATTACTCTTAGAAGTATAGGTCTGTCATTTAGAGAAACTGTAAAAAAGTGTCAGTGAGTACGGTGTCCTACACAATCCAAAGGCAACTGGAAACTGAAAGAAACTGTGTTAGAAAGAGATTTGGCAAGGCTAAAGTCACATCGCAATCAGAGGACACAGCTTGTGTGATAGGCACCTCACAGCACAACAGCTTTAAGCACAGCTTAACAGTGGTCAAAAGAAAGAAGTCTCAGCTTCTGCTGTGAAGAGTAGACTGTGTGCCACAGGCTTGACAGGGTGAGTAGCAGTAAGAAAGCCACTCCTTAGGGCTTTGAAATACCAGCTGTAGACTACTGCAGACTGGAAGAAAGTCTTATGGACCAATGAGCTAAAATTTTAAATCTTTGGTTCATCACGCAGGGCGTTTTTATGCCATTGAGTTGGTGAAAGGTTGGTTCCTCAGTGTGTGACATCAACTGTCAAACATGGAAGAGGAAGTGTGATGGTCTGGGGTTCTTTTGCTTAAGGCAATGTTGGTGACTAGTACAGTGTGACTGGCATTCTGAATCAAAAAGGTTACCACTGTTTGACTGTTATATAAGAAATGTGGCTACTTTGATTAATCAAAAATGTGAAAAAACTTTTGTACGCTTAATTATTACTAGACTTTTTTTTTATTTGCCATTGTGTATTTGTTCCATATGTTGATTTCATGAGACATTAAGTCATCAAACTATGTGCATTTCCATAGGTGTTCTAAAAGTTTTGACTGGTAGCATGTACATTATAAATATATATACAATGTAACAAAAGGCGCTATATAGGTGCCTGACCCGACACAGATTCACACTGGAGGCACATATAAAATAAATAAACTTTTATTTTTCTTCACCTGTGGGGCACGTCTTCCCCGTAATCCCCACAGGCACAGCACAGTCCCAAGTGTACATGCACCACCAAACACACCACACACTTTTTTCTCCTTTCTCTTCCACCACCACTTCTCCAAGCTTTGTCCTCCTCCTCCCAACTCTAGCCAATGAGTGATTGTTGCTGGCTGCTTTTATTAGGCACCCAGAAGTGCTCCAAGTGCTTGATTGCCGACATCCGGCTGCACTTCTGGGTGTGGCAAAACTAGTGACCAAAAGGGGCTAGCAGCTCCTGCTGCAGCACCCACTTGCGGCACCTGCGGAACCCAACAGGGCTGCACCAAATTCCAACTTCCATGAAGCCCTGTGGGAGTCCGAGGCACCATTGGATGCTGCTACCTAGCGTCCAGGGGGAGATATTTGGTTTCCCATGCCTGCTCCCCAGGAATATATGATGCAGGGGCATCCCGGCTGGGCATGGGCCCTGGCCATCCATCACAATATATATATATATATATATATATATAGTGGTGTATGGCCGGCCATTTATCCCAGCCAATAATCCCAAGCCGCCAGGTGGAGCCCTCCCTGCAGTATGGAGGTTCCCCGAAGACCAGCAGGGCATCATGGACATTGCAGTTTTTATACATAGCCCTGCTGGATGCCATGGGGGCCACTAGGAGACACTGCAGAGGGGAACAACAGTTATTTACCCTATGCCCCAGAAGTACGTCCAAGTCACATGGACAAGGGGAATGACGTGCTTCCGGGGTGAAGAAGAAGGACTTATACCTGACCTGGAAGTGATATTGAATCACATGGACTGGGGATTGGGAATACTTCAGGGTCAGGGGGTATAAAAGGACTTTGGGAGCTCCCAGACGATGAGCTGAGCTGGGTGGAAGGGTCGCAACGTGTCTGGGAGTTGGAGGATTGGATTATTGTGTTTATTATTGTTTATTATATGAGTATAGTGGAGGAGAGGGTGCTTTAGAGGCGAGGGTGCTTTGTGCACTGTGGCAATTTAATAAAGTCGATTATTGGACTTTTACCTGGTGTCTAGAGTCGTGGACAGGGGTTCAAGGGAGTGATAGTGCCCCTTATCTGTCACAGTGCACATTCCTGGGAGATAGTTGATTATAAGGTGAATATAAGTGGTTTACATGAAGGTAGAATAATGTAGTTACATTTTAATGACACTAACGTAATTGATGTAGCATGTAAACAACAACAAGGAATGCATATTCATTGCAAAAAGTGTGCAGTTAATATTGCTCTTCATTGTCAGAGTCAACCACATATGTCTTAGGCCCTGTTGAAACTGACCTGGGCAGAATATCATATGTAGCAAAAGAAGTTTTGGCATAAAATATTAAGTGGAACAGGATGCTGAGATTATATAGCACTCGGTAGAGAACAAGTCAGACTCCATAAACTCTATAACATACTTGTGAGGACACGTTGAGCACAATATTTATTTTTCAACTCCAGAGTACTGTGTATGGATGTAATGGAGCTAAAGAAAGCTCAAATAAGAACTATTAGATATAAATCAGGACTGTAGGGTGAGGGTTGTGATGGAAACAGCGATTAAAGATTGACCTTATAAAATATTTTAAAATATGAAGACAATAACGTAATGGCAATGGTAGCAGAAAATGTAAAATAAGATATTCCATGTGAACATCGGGGCGCCTATAAAAGGTGATTAAGTGTGCAAAATGTTTACAAAATATTTCTTTACACAAAGACTATGTAACTAATTGTGTAGTTTTAAGTTTCACATTCAGGAAGTTCAAATGTAGATGTTTTTGAGAAACAGGTTAGAGTAAAGTCATATTTTTGTATGAATTTATAAAATCTACAAATGTTTATTTTGGTAAAACACAACATGCTAAATGTATCCTGTTTTAGGTTGTACAGTTACTATTATCCTCAATAAAATACACAGAATGCCATTAACAAAGTAACATGTTAAATGTGCCCTATTTTAGGTTGTACAGTTACTGTTATCTATACTAATAAAAGGCAAAGCCTTCACTGACTCACTGACTGACTCACTCACTCACTGACTCACTTATTACTAATTCTCCAACTTCCCGTGTAGGTAGAAGGCTGAAATTTGGCAGGCTCATTCCTTACAGCTTCCTTACAAAAGTTAAGCAGGTTTCATTTGGAAATTCTACACGTAACGGTCATAACGGTCGATAACGGTCGACAACGTCCGCCATGTTGAACTTTCTTATTTATGGCCCCATCTTCACGAAATTTGGTAGGCGGCTTCCCTGTGCTAACCAAAACCGATGTACGTACTTATTTCGGTGGTATGACGCCATTGTCGGCCGCCATATTGAATTTTCCAACGTCACCAATTTTCAAACTTCCCGTGTAGGTAGAAGGCTGACCCCATCTTCACGAAATTTGGTAGGTGGCTTCCCGGCACTAGCCAAAACCGATGTACGTACTTATTTCGGTGGTATGACGCCATTATCGGCCGCCATATTGAATTTTCCAAACGTCACTAATTCTCCAACTTCCCATGTAGGTAGAAGGCTGAAATTTGGCAGGCCCATTCCTTACAGCTTATTTACAACAATTAAGCAGGTTTCATTTGGAAATTCTACATGTAACGGTCATAACGGTCAACAACATCCGCCATATTGAACTTTCTTATTCATGGCCCTATCTTCACGAAATTTGGTAGGTGGCTTCCCTTAGCTAACCGAAACCAATGTACGTACTTATTTTGGGTGGTATGACGCCACTGTCAGCCGCCATATTGAATTTTCCAACATCACTAATTCTCCAACTTCCCGTATAGGTAGAAGGCTGAAATTTGCAAGGCTCATTCCTTACAGCTTACTTACAAACGTTAAGCAGGTTTCATTTCGAAATTCTACGCGTAATGGTCATAACGGTCAACAACGTCCGCCATGTTGAACTTTCTTATTTATGGCCCCATCACCTCGAAATTTGGTAGGCGGCTTTCCTGCACTAACTCAAACCAATGTACGTACTTATTTCGGTGGTATGATGCCACTGTCGGCCGCCATATTGAACTTTTCAACAGTCTTTGTTACTTATGGGCCCATCTTCAAGAAATTCTATCGATCAAAGAACTGTCACTTACCGAGTGGTTTCCATGCCCAGAGATACCATCTACCTTTTCCATTCTCTTTGTTACATATTGCACGGCCATATCAGGCTCACTCTTGATATCCGGAGGAACATTGTGTCTTATGTATTGAATGACTGGGACAGGTTCAAGGTGTGGACTGATGACGGTACAGGAGATAATTATACTACACAGGAGCACTAGAAGAGTGAAATGCTTAAGCCCTTCACCTATGGTTCTGCATGTGAGTTGATGGCTGCCGCTGAATTGTTCGGTTGTCGCTTTCAAGTGTACCGAAATGGCCAAATATTTTACACCTTTCGACAACCGCCAATGCCTCTTAAACATCTTAGATTCACAGGTGACGATTTCAGTAGTGGACACTTTGATGTTTATGAATGTTTAAACTCTCAAAAGCTGGATGTGATTTTATCGATGAAACTGGTTGTGTGCTTACAACGCTTGACAGATGCCGAATGTCACAACAAATCCTGCAAATACTGTCGTAATTGAAACAAACCATGAAACTCAAACCGATTATGACAGCAGCAATCCAAGCTATGAGATCTGAGACAAGATTACTGTTCACATGGCCAACTGTAAGTTGCATGCTCAAGAGTAAGCTCAGCGCACAGCTTGGTCATGTTACAACCGGAGGGCCGAACTGACAACGTGGCACACAAAGAGATCCTTAACAAATAATTTTTGGCATATTTTCCTTCAGTTTAAAAAGGTTTAATTTTCTTCTTAATAAAAATTTTAATGCAGTACTTCGCTGCGAACCGCGGGTATTTTGCTATATATATATATATATATATATATATGTATATATATGAATGACCTCCAAAGAGCGCTGAGACTTTTGATATCGTGAACGTGTCTGCAAAAACTGGGGTCTCCATTCCCAGCAAAAGTCGAGCAGCCGATGCGCGCGCATAGCTGTGCCGGCTTTTGAGACGCTGACTGCGCTTCTGCCTTAAGTCAAAGTGAGCACTTTTAATTTTTTTCATCCTCCCCCTGAGCTATAGCCCAGACAAGTGAAAACACGGGACCCCTTTTCTACACCGCGGCGAACTAATATTAAGGCGATTCGCACTTTCTATTTTGCATGCATATGATTATGAGGTCGTCAGCTCGGATTATGAAGACACACACAGGAGTGGAGGACTGACAGTGCTATCACAACCGATTAATGGCAGGGACGTCTCACCAGTCTACAGAAGACCCACCGCGACTGTCCCCAAAAGGCGCTCATATCGTTAGTGAACACATCTATCTATACTATATAAAAGAAAAAGGCAACTTTCCTTTCTTTACACCTTTTTTCCTTTTATCCCAAACCAAAGCCTTTCTCTCTTAACACTGCAGAGGACACAAAACTAATTTTCTTTAATTGCTGGTAATGCCGGTAAGGCACATTACCAGAGGCAGAAATTTGAACGTTCACATAGAAAATGTAATTTCTATACTACAGCCGTCGTGTAGCGCCTTTCAAAAGGGATCAACTACCGAGAGATGATCCATATACATTTTAGCTGCTGTTAGTACTACTTACCTGTTGTGTTACACAGTCTTTAAAATGTAGTTTACCCGCAACCACTCCAGTAGTGCTCAATGTACCTGTACTTCTTAAAACGTTAATGTTTTACTGTTTAATAACTTATAGACTATATTTTATTATTTTTCCCTTGCACTCAGTGACCAAAGCTATACACACACATATAGGCACATACATATATATACACATATATATATACCTGAACTGACAATGTGCTATACAAAGAAATCCTTAACAGATAGTTATTAGTATATTTTCCCTCAGTTTAAAAAGGTTTTCTTTTCTTCTTAATAAAAATTTAAAAGTAGTACTTTGTTGCTGCGAAGCACGGGGATTTTGCTATATACAGTATATATATGTAGATATATACAGTATATATATTGTGGACGTGGCCCGGGCGCAGACAGGCAGACATGTTGCTAATTCACCACCACACGTTTATTTACACTATTTACAGAACAAAGTCTGTGCACACTAACCCCCACAAAGTACTGGCCACTCAACGCCTTCTCTTCGGGCCGCCTCCACTCTCTCTTGCCTTGTCCTGCCTCCACCCGACTCCAGCCTCGAATGAAGGGAGACGGCCCCTTTTATTTCATCCCGGATGGGCTCCAGGTGTTTCCCGGCACTCCTCTCTGGACACGTCCCAGTTTGGCAGAAGTGCCGGCTGTTCTCCCGGAAGCTCTCCGGGTGTCCCTGGTCCTCTACCCCCAGGGTCCCCAAGGCATTGGGGCTCCCCCTGGTGATGACCACGGGTCCCTACAGGGTTGGGCTTCCAAGCCCTCTACCTGTGGCCCCCAAAGCAACCAGGATGGCGGCCCCCACGTGATCCAGGACGGACATAGACCCTCTTCTGGTCCCTCAAGGCATCCCGGCTGGGTCGTTGCCCCTGGCATCCCTGACAATATATATATATATATATATATATATATGTATATATATATATGTGGATATGTATATACAGTATATATATATGTGTATATATGTAGATATGTATATGTATGTGTATATATATATGTGGATATGTATATATATGTATATATACTGTATATATATATATATTTGTGTATATATGTAGATACTTATTTTTATTCTTTATTGTGTCTTCTATTTTTCTATTCTTCATTTTGTAATGCACTTTGAGCTACATTTTTTCTTTTATGAAAATGTGCTATATAAATAAATGTTGTTGTTGATATGTATATATATATATATATATGTGTGTGTATTTGTATGTGTATATATATATGTTGATATGTGCATATATATATGTAGATGTGTATATGTATATACTGTATATGTATATATTGTACTGTATATGTAGATATGTATATATGTATATGTATATATGTTTATATGTGTGTGTGTATATTTATATATATATATATATATATATATATATATATATATATATATGACAGCAACACTCATAACAGTGACAAAACAATTACATGGACAATCATGTTACGTTATTTTTAAAATGTTTCCTTTTCTTTTTCATAACTTCTTTAACACACTGCTTCTCCGCTGCGAAGCGCGGGTATTTTGCTAATCCTCAATAAAATACACAGAATGCCATTAGCAAAGACCAGCATTCTCCTTTTTAAAAATCAGCCTGCTCTGCAAACCTACATTTGCTGTGTTTTGGCACCATCCTCCTAAAAAACCCGGAGTTGTTGGCTAACAAAATGTCCTACTAATCTTACTCTTAAGCTACAAAGAGCTTAGCAATCAAAAGAAAAATTGGTAATGTAGTCATTAAGCAATTCAGAGGTTCAGAACAGGCCAAAATAATTACAGCAAATGATGAAATGGCCATTTTAGCACACCCAACCAGTGTGTAAATCACATAAAAAGTGACTTTTCTGCATGATAACAGCTAAATGTACAGGACTGCATAGCTTTTGTTTGTAAATTGCACTCTGTGTTTGGGGCAATTTACCTACTTAATATATACATAACCTTAGTTATAACACTCTAGATAGCTAACTTATTGTATATTCTATTGTACCAGAGTAAGATTTTGTTGTTTAGCCAAGACTGCGCTATTATTGGGACCTCACGCACTGAGAAGAATTGTGCATCCACCATGAACATTAACTGATCTAGTAGGTTAAGCATAGGAGAAAAAATAGTAGAATCATAAGAGAATGGGTCAAAATCAAATGTTCCAAATACAGGAGTATTTTGTAGAATTTGCACAGAGAATGATGGCTAGAGAAAATCCATGTCTAAGGCACTCCAGTAAACGTTGGTGGCCTTATTAGAAGAGTGCTTATGGGAACTGCCTAATCAGACTGTAAATTTAATGATAATAGCTAGAAAATGGTCTAGCTCAGTAAAATAAGGAGCAAGGCGCATTATAAAACTATAAAATACATAGATTGCACCTAGTTTTAGGTTTTAATTATGACGGAAATGAGAATATACACAGATTAACATGGAGATGCAGTTGACGAGAAAAGGAGCACGAATTGAGGAAGACAAAGGATAAAGGGAAAGTAAATACTAATTGTCAGTGTGTAATAGAAATGAACACAGAGACAAAAACACTGACATGGAAATAAAAAGGGCAAGGAATAGCATTAAAAACTAAAAATCTTATCGATGAATGGAGAGGTGTGGATAAAAAGAAAGTTAATCTATGGATGATTTTGAAGGATCAATCATTTGGAATGGCATAAAGGCTTCATTAACAGAACCATCAACCTTGCAAATGAAATTAAAGAAGGTGGAGACTAGAGATGGCAGTCTTCATATAGTGGAAAACAGCTATAAGCACCTTAGGAGAAGCTGGTATGAACTACTCATATGTAAGATGTTAAGCCTGGTCAAGGGTTCTGGTACTGAGAGCCTACCAAATAGTTGAATGTGATCATAGAAGGACTCTTGAAGTAAGCCACAAGTAATAAGAGGAGACATCTGTGCAGTACAGTACATCCTCTACTAGGACAAGTTTGATAAAACCTCTTTGAGTCAGTAATTAGGCAGAAGGAAGCTTGACAATTTGTCTTTAATTACTTCTCAGCAAATGCTGAAGATGGATCATTCATCACAGCAGTCTGTTACGGAATAATCAAAATGGTCAAAAATGTAAGGGCAAATGTCTGTTTTATACACAACTAGATTTATATAACATTGCTGATTAATGCATGCATTTACTCTGATTGGTTAATTGTCTTATACGCTGTCACACATGTGTGTGTGGGAGACACTGATGGGCTCACAAAGGGATAATTCCATGCCAGACCAGGGTGTGGCAATGTGCGCTAAATCTCCCTCTTTTTCATTGTCAGACCAACCATGGGAAATTTCACCTGGATTCGAGGATTCACTTCCAGTTCTGGGCCTGATGACGTCACTTCCGGTTCCTGTTCCAATTCAGAACCACTATCTGACGGAGCACTGACTTTCTTTCCTCTCTTTCAGGCCACACCACTAAAGAGTAGCAGCAAGCGGAAGCACAGAGCAGCAGCATCTCCCACAGGCACGTAGCCCTTCGCAAACACCCGCGTAAGTTCAACTGAAGTAAAGCCAACAGGTGGCCAGGAGAAATAACCAGCAGTGAGAAATCAACGTCAATCGCTAAGTACAAACTTAAAGTCGACAGTCTCTTAGTGATTCAGCTGAACGGAGAAAAGGGCCGAAGCACCAAAGTTATTACAAAACCGGAGAAGATGATATCAACACTAAACATAAGTTCTATCTGCTCTCTGCCCGTTGAGGGCACGTTTATATGTTGTGTGTCCTGCAGCATGTACAGTTCAGGTTTTCCGGCCGACAGTGTAAACAGCTTCAGCTGCCAAAAGTTTTTAGTTAATTTACAGTTGGTTGGGAAAATACGCAAATTAGAGGAGCGTGTTAGGAACCTGATAACAATTAGGCAAACAGAAAATTGGATCGACTCGGTTTGTTTACACAATTCGGCTACTTCTGATTCGGCCTCAGTCTCTCCAGGTCCCACTGTAGTCAGTGCGCCCAAATCAGCAGCACCAATTCAGCCACAGGGCAAGTGGGTAACAGTAAGACGGGGGTCTAAAAATCCAAAATTTAGTCCCCAGCACCCAGGTCACCAATTGGACCCAGAACAGGTTCTCAGCACTCCGCAGTGCACCTGTGGAAACTGAGAATAATAAAGTGCTCATAATTGGCGATTCCATAGTGCGGAATGTTAGAATTCCAAACTATGTTAAACCAGCAGTTAATGTTAAATGCCTTGCAGGGGCCAAGATTTCTAACATAAAGGCTGCAATGGACCATGTCTCCGACGATGAAGTATCTATCTTATTGCTGCATGTTGGCGCTAATGATATTTATTTACAGCAAATCTGAGGTATTAAATAGGAACTTCATCTCTCTATGCACCAAAGCTAAAACAAAATGTCGGAATTTAATTGTATCTGGTCCCTTACCAAGATTATATAGATGGGATGTGATTTATAGCAGATTTGCATTCCCTTCACTGCTGGCAAGAAACCTGGTGTGCAAATAAAAGCATAGCGTTTGTGAACAATTGGGATGATTTTTGGGAAAGGCCTGGATTTTTCAGAAGAGATGGTCTTCATCCTAACTGGAGGGGATCTTATGTATTATCCCAAAATATGGCAGCAAAACTGCCTGGTTGACTGATTAGAGCACCATCCAGGCCGCAGTCATGTGATCTTAAACCACAGGCTGTTGTTTATCCCACCTGTTATTTTCCTGAAGCTGTTACCCATAATCCCTGTTGTGGGGCATCCAGTAAATTTAGTCTTGATACAAACCATAAATTAATTGATAACCAAAAATAAGGTGTATAATTAGACCAAGGGATAAAACCAGACCTCCACCAGGGGCATCTGTAATAGAAATTTAATTCAAATTAAAACAAAAATATATCAGCAGTTCAGAAAGAACCATGCAGTTTTAAATGCTGTTTATTGAACATTGCTCTCTTGGCACTAAAGCTGTTTTGGTAAATGATATATATTAAGTACAAAATCTGATCTGTGTCTTCTTACTGAAACCTGGCTTAGTAAATGTGACACTGTTCCCTAGCTGAGGCGTCACCAGATGGATACTGTTCCTTCATAAGTCTAGAGATTCTGGTCGAGGAGGAGGCCTTGGAATAATTCATTGTAACAAAATGCAAATCACTCCTAAAAATTTAGGCAACTTTACATCCTTTGAGGCATTCATTTTAAATATTAAAACAGATTCCAACACAATTATAGTGCTAGTCTACAGACCACCAGGGCCATATTCATTGTTCATGACTGAATTTAGCAACCTTCTGTCTGATTTGGCTATAAATTATGATCACGTAGTTCTGATGGGGATTTTAATGTACACATTGATGTGGAAACTGACACTTTTAGCAAATGTTTTACTTATTTGTTAAATTCAGTAGGATTTTGTCAGATTGTCAAAGGTCCAACTCATAATCATAACCACACATTAGATTTAATTATAACTTACAAAGTTGAAATTCAAAATTTAAATATTACTCCATTAAATGTAGTTATTTCCGATCACTTCTTAATTACATTTGATTTAGTTCTGCCCATGCCAACGCACTCACAAAGTCAGTGCAATATCTAGACTGCAATTCTGTTTCAAAATTTATAGATACTCTTAAGTAAGTCGAGTGTAATTGTGGAAAACCATTTAGATCAGTTAACATCAAATGTAAACGTGGAAAACAATTTAGATCAGCTAACATCACATTATAATGTGACCTTGAGAGATGCTCTGGACACAGTGGCTCCCTAAAACAAAAGTGATCAAAGCACATAGAAACTCTCCCTGGTTTAATGAAAACACTCGAGCTCTTAAATTAGAGTGTCTAAACTGGAGCGCAGATGGAGAACAACAAAGCTACATGTCTTTCAAATTGCATGGACAGAGAGTGTTAAAAATATAAAAAAAGCCCTCTTTAAAGCTCGCTCAGAATACTATTCTACATTAATAGATAGCAATAATAAAAATCCTAGGGTACTTTTAGAACAGTGGCTAAATTAACAAATGGGAATTCAGATCAACAGTGCAAAATACCAACAGATATTAGCAGTACAGACTTTATGAACTTCTTCAATGAGAAAATTAAAAATATAAGATCCCAGATCTCAGCATCACAGTACAAACCAAATACTAGCTTAGCAGACCCTGTCTCACATTGCATTCAGCACTTTAGTAATTTTAATCCTGTAACTGAGCAGGAAGTCTTAACTTTAATTTAAAATGAAGCCCACTACTTGTTCCCTAGATCCAGTGCCAACAAAACTAGTAAAAGTGCAATGGATGTTCTTGCAGCCTATTCTAAACATTATCAATAGTTCATTATTGCATGGCACAGTACCTGATGCACTAAAAGTGTCAGTCATTAAACCTTTACTTAAAAAGTCAGACCTAGACCCACACATACTAAATAACTATAGGCCTATTTCAAATTTACCATTTCTCTCTAAAATACTAGAAAAGTAGTCGCCAGTCAGCTTCAGTCACACCTTACGCATTACAATTTATTTGAGAAATTCCAGTCTGGCTTTCACTGGTCATAGTACAGAAACGCACTAACACGGGTTGTAAATGACATTCTGATATCCTCTGATGAAGGAAACTCCACTGTAATTATGTTGTTGGACTTAAGTGCAGCATTTGACACCATTGACCATTCTATTTTACTGCACAGGCTAGAAAATGATGTTGGGCTTACAGGCCCGTGCTCGCTTGGTTTAGTTCTTATTTATCAAATCGATTCCAATATGTACAGAAATGTGCTGACAGTACTCCATCATTATACACAGAAGTTCAATATGGTGTCCCAGGGCTCAGTACTGGGACCTTTACTGTTTTCACTTTACATGCTTCCACTGGGATCTCTCATTAGGAAACATAATGTTAATTTTCACTCGTATGCAGATGACACCCAGTTATACCTTTCATTTAAATCAAATGAAGTTTCTCCGATGTTGTCTTTAATTAGTTGTGTTAGTGAATTAAAGGAATGGATGAATGAGAACTACTTGTCTTTAAATACAGATAAAACAGAGATGTTAATTGTTGGAGGGAATGACGCTGATCACAGCAATATTTTGTCATCATTTAACTCAGTTGGAATCCCAATTAATTTTACTGAATCAGCCCGCAATCTAGGAGTTATCTTTGACTCTAGCATGTCATTTAAAGCATATTACAAAGTTGTCCAAAACATGTTTTTCCATCTTAAAAATGTTAGGAAATTAAGGCGCTTTCTAAATAAACAGGATTGTGAGAAATTAATTCATGCATTTATCTCTAGTAGGATTGACTACTGCAATGCGGTGTTCACTGGCTGTTCAAACTGTTCTTTATACAGCCTCCAGTTAATCCAAAATGCGCTGCAAGAATTATTACAAGAACAAGAAAATATGAACACATAACTCCAGTTCTTAAATCTTACACTGGCTCCCAGTTAAGTTTAGGGCAGATTTCAAAATCCTCCTTTTAACATATAAAGCATTAAATGGCCAAGGTCCGCTTACTTGTCTGAACTTATCATGACTTACAAACCTGAGCACATTAAGATCTCAAGATGCCGGTCTGCTTAGGATTCCAAGGATTAATAAAATAACAGTGGGAGGTCGAGCTTTTAGTTACAGGGCCCCTAAACTGTGGAATGGTCTTCCTGCTTCTATAAGAGATGCCCCTTCGGTCTCAGCCTTTAAATCCCGGCTGAAGACTCACTACTTCAGTTTAGCATATCCTGACTAGAGCTGCTGATTAACTGTACAGACTGCATCTCTGTTGTTAGTCATTAGCACTAAAACATAAGTAACATGATAATTATATTTGAATACTAACCCTCACCTATTCTGTTTCTTTCTCGGTACTCAAATGTGGCATTGGTGCCACGGCCCACCTGCCAAGTTGTTTGCCTGCCTATGGTAAAGTCATCCCTGATGGAGGATCACAGGAATCATGGGAAAGAGGGTCCTTTCATCGGATTAGCACTATTTCAGCCGTGGAATAGCCAAATGGGGGAGGCAGCTTGATGGATGAGGTCTCCAGGACTCTAAAAAAATCCAAATCTATTATGTGATATCATCTACTGTTAAACCTATACTTCTAAAATTTTATTTTTATGCTGTATTAAGGAATTGTTCTGTTCTGTATTGTATTGTATTGTATTGACCCCTTCTTTTGACACCCACTGCACGCCCAACCTACCTGGAAAGGGGTCTCTCTTTGAACTGCCTTTCCGAGGTTTCTTCCATTTTTCCCTACAAGGTTTTTTGGGAGTTTTTCCTTGTCTTCTCAGAGAGTCAAGGCTGGGGGGCTGTCAAAAGGCAGGGCCTGTTAAAGCCCATTGTGGCACTTCCTGTGTGATTTTGGGCTATACAAAAATAAATTGTATTGTATTGTATTGTATCTTTGCCTGTTTTGATTGTTTTACTGTTGGACTGAAATCTGTTGAGACCTGTTCTGTGGAACCAACCTTTCAATTTGGGTAGCCTAATTCAAGTATACGGGCAGCTGCCCCCAAACCTCTTCCTGTGTCTGTCCAATCTTTTCACAATGCAAATAACTTATTGAAATAAATAAACTTATTTTTCTTCTCATATCTTAGGTTGACCATTTACCCCAGAAATCTCTGTGTATGTTACAACTGTCCAGTCATTTTGTTTATAGGACTTTTTCTGTAGTTCTCTTCATGACATTTCTAAAACAAATTCTTATATGTTTCAATGTGCACTGCAAACAAAAATACTTAGCTACTGTTACCTGTAAATTATTCTCTCACATTGCACATGGATAAAGCTAAAAAAGGTACTGAATGATGCAGTTTGCATTGCCCAATTAATCCAAAAGTATGTTTGCATCTTATTTATGTGTGATTGATTCGGTAAGAAGTAAAATGAATGATTGCCGATTATTACTTACATTTTTATCTTTTAAACATAAATTTTAAATTAATATAAGTATCTTTTTTCACCAAACATTTATGTATCTGTTCGATGGGCTAGCATCCTGACCAGGGCTGTTTGTTGCCTTGCACCAAGTGCTGTCATGATATGCCGTAGCCTCCTAAAACCCTGTTTGCTTTAAATGGGCTTGAGAAAGAGATGAGATTTATAAGGCTGAAATATAAAACTTTAAAAATGCTTTGAATAATGTAATCTTCTCATGCTACAACTTGTTTGGATTCAGCTATAATATTTGGAGTCTCTGAGTGGGATTTAACTGACAAAAAAGTCTCAACAGACAGAATGGTGTACTTACATTTATTGGACTTATACTCTTTGGAAAAGTACTTAATTTCTGCCTGTTCCATATGAATGTAATATTTACAGTACTTTAAAAGCAGTCTCAAGAAATTACTTACAAACTTTTCTTATTAGCTCAATGAATTATTTATTATACTGCAATTTATTATAACCTGCAAACTGTTGTTTTTTAAATTTATAAATCTCTTTCTTCGATGACTAATTTAATTGTCTAAATGTCTCATACTACTAACCGTAAGGCCAATTTAAACGTAAAATTACATTCCTGGATAATATTTCTTAAGCATGCTCTTACAATGATAATATTTACATGCAGATAATTAGTTTCATAGCATATATCGTTTGTTGCTAGAGAAGATTTAGGCACGCACGTCTAAATCAGTAGGTCATATTTCTTAAAACCTCTATTTGCCATTGCAAGGAAAATTAGCACAATGCCACAGTAATTTATTAAGTATTTTAACATACATGTGTTACACTATATTGTTATCAAGGAAATCCAGGTGATGCACTTCTTGCCATTAGTTATCTAGTTCAGTCTTTACTCCTTTAATGCCTGCTAGTACTTCAGTTGTAAAAAATATGCAGTATAAACACTTGTACTTTGAATATATACTTTTACAGTGCTTTGAGCATGTAAAACACTCCATTATTAATATACTGTATAGTCTTCTCCTTTATTATTATTATCATTAAATTTCATGCTAAAAGTGATTTTAAATTCATAATCAATTACAGCCAATATGCAGAAAAAACTTTTGTAAAAAAATGGCTGAATAGCTAAATTATAAATATCATCAAAAATAATAAAAAAAACTAGATCAATAAGGCTACTATTATGACTATATTTACAACTGTATATATTACTTTGTTTCAAATTATTAATAAATATATTTACTTCTTAGCAAACAGTGTCTGCATTGAATTAGGCTTCTTCCATCATTCAATTAATTAATGGATAGTTTAAGTGTAATAAGGGTCATATGAAAGCACAATGATGCATTTTACAGTAAACTCTTATGTGTGATATAACAGAACAAATATCCTCAGTTTTTAGTTGTGCCTTGAGATGCACCAATCACTTCACTAGTGCTTGAAATTGGATGATTTCCATTCTGAATGCATGAATGCCTTGCAACTGGCGATTTTTTTTTTGGTTGATTTCATGTTAAAAATATGTGCCAAGTGCATGTGCAGTATTGGAATAAAGTCATCATACTAAATGAAAACCTGCTAAGAAAATGCCTATTTTCTGACAGCTTTGTGGTGACTGATGAAACAATCAAAGTAACTTTTTAAGTTCATTGGATCTCTTTCTGTCTGTCACACTGGATGCAACACATCATACTGCTTTAAGGTGCAATTCACTGAAAACAGCAAGACCATCATCTGTGTGTCTGCCAACAATATGCACAATACAAGAAAGAAAGAAAGAAAGAAAGAAAGAAAGAAAGAAAGAAAGAAAGAAAGAAAGAAAAGCATGATTGTGACAGTCAAAAATCAAGCATCATTATACTGTAGGTAAAATACATGTAGTAGCACCATTGACCTTAACTTTAAATACTTAACAATAGTTATGATTAATGCATGCAGGTTGTATTCAGATCTACATCAGGTTCTTAGGTATGTCATTTTTGTAACATGAGGCTTAACCTTGCTATTTTGTGATGGATCAGTTGGAAATTGAGAGATGTGAGGCCATGCAAAATACTGTGACTGTATGACCCCAAGGTTGCAGGGATCATTCAGCTGTGAATATGTTATAAATTATGTACAGCAGTGATCAATTGATGTTGATTGATGATTTCATATTTAATTCACATATTTGAGTGAGGCTTCATGTGTATATATCCTTTTCAACTGGTCCTCGGTTTAATTGAATCCCCTTTGTTACGTAGATCTCCCTTCCATTTGCGGAAAATCATTGATTCTTTAATTTACAGTAGTAACACATGGATGCGACATGTCCCAGAACATTGTTTGACAAAATGAAAAAAAAAAACAGGCATTTTAAAGCATGTAAAAAGAAAAAAAAAATGAAGATGAATATTAACAGTAGTAGCAGGTGTGCTAAAAGATATGGATAATAAATTTTCTTCCATCCATCCATCCATCATCCAACCCGCTATATTGGAACTAAAGAGTCACGGGGGTCTGCTAGAGCCAATCCCAGCCAACACAGGGTGCAAGGCAGGAAACAAACCCTGGGCAGGGCGCCAGCCCACCGCAGTAATAATTTTTCAATGCAATCAAAATATTTCTCTATGCATTATTATTTTGTTCTATTTAAAATAAAAGTTGTTGCTCAAATTGAACATTTATGGATGATCCAGTATAAGAATGTTCAACTTCTTGTAAAAAAGGGAAATAAAATAAAAGTCAGCTCTATTATTCATATTACATGACCACTACTATTAAAGAAGAAATAGTGTTATCTTCAATTATAGTGGTATTTTGTTAGTTTTAAGTGCACTTTCATTAAAACAGATAAAATCCAAATTGAAAGGTATACTGTGTATTGGTTTTTTACTTGTCTAAATGTATGTTTATCTTTTGATATGGTCAGTCAGTCATTGTCCAACCTGCTATATCCTAACAAAGGGTCATGGGGGTCTGTTGAAGCCAATCCCAGCCAACACAGGGCGCAAGGCAGGAACAAACCCCAGGCAGGGCACCAGCCCACTGCAGGGCAGACACACACACACACACACACACACACACACACACTAGGGACAATTTAGGATCTCCAATGCACCTAACCTGCATGTCTTTGGACTGTGGGAGGAAACTGGAGTACCTGGAGGAAACTCACGCAGACACGGAGAGAACATGCAAACTCCACACAGGGAGGACCCGGAAAGCAAACCCAGGTCTCCTTATTGCAAGGCAGCAGCGCTACCACTGCGCCACCATGCCGTCCTATTTGATATGGTGGTAAAATAAAATGCAGTGTTAT